>NC_139664.1:16842754-16847754 GCF_951799395.1 Argentina silus
GTGTGTGAGAGTGTGAGTGTGAGTGTGTGTATGGTGTGTAATCTCAGGCTATATTATGTTGAGTGTGTCTGTGTATGGTGTGTGTTGTCAGGCTATGTTATGTTGAGTGTGTGTGTGTATGGTCTGTGTTCTCAGGCTATGTTATGTTGAGTGTGTGTGTGTATGGTCTGTGTTCTCAGGCTATGTTATGTTGAGTGTGTGTGTGTATGGTCTGTGTTCTCAGGCTATGTTCAGTCTGTGTATGGTGGAGAGCGAGGCGGATGAGGTGACCCTGCAGGGCGTGACCAGTGTGGGATTGAAACACGCCCTGGACTTCGCCTACACAGGACAGGTGAGTCTAACACCCTCATACATACACTGTACACAGGGCAGGACAGGTGAGTACAGACTCCACCATACTATACAGGCTTTACCTCCACATGACAAATTAGCCTTCTAAACATACTAAGCCGGAGACACAGAGCATGGCTGTGCTCAGTCGAATAGAAAATGTCCCTATGCTGATGGAGAATGATAATACAGATAGAGTATTTAGATAATGGAAGCTATATGCCTTGATACAACTGTATATGGGAGTTTCATAACACCATTTTCTCATTTTAAATGAACACTGTCCCTTTAAATGTCTGTGTTGTCGAACTGCAACCTAGCCTGACCCTGTGCCAGTGATCCTGTCTCCCCTTTGACGACTCAGTAGATTAGTGGCCTGTAGCTGTGCAGTCATAGGCTGCCTGGATAGTTCATAATTATTCATAATCATATTTCCCGACTGTGGAGATGAACAGATGGAGGGAGGCGTGTGTATGTGGGTCAGCTGAAGGCTGGCTCTCTGTTCTAGATGAGATGGGAGCAATATGCTCTCGGTGCTCTCTCTCTCACTCACACACACACACACACACACACACACACACACACACACACACACACACACACACACACACACACACACACACTCACACAAGCATGGACACAGACACACACACACACACACACACACACAAGCATGGACACAGACACACACAAGCACGGACACACACACACACACACACACACACACACACACACACACACACACACACACACACACACACACACACACACATAAGCACGGACACAGTCACACACAAGCAAAGACACACACACACACACACAAGCACGGACACACACACACACACATATGGACACTCACACACACACACACACACACACACACACACACACACACACACACACAGACACACGGACACATGCACACACACACACACACACACACACACACACACACACTGTACACAAACAAACATAAACACAATAAAAATGTTGTGGAAACTTAATCTTCATCTAATATCTTAATCTTAATCTAATCAGATTAATGTCATATTCATTCAATGTCCAAATGTTGCTAAAACACTGGACTCACAAGGCGATGACATCAATCCAACAGTCACTGTATCACATTTCTAAGAACACTGTGGCAATAACAAGCACGGTTATTGAGCTTCTCCTGCAATGTCATTACCGTCATAACGCATAACAAACAGGCACTAAAACACGAAGGAGAAGAGGAGGTAGCATTAGTGATGTCCAATGATTTCCCTAAAACATTAGTGAAAGCACATTAGTTAAATACTATGGCACACAGGAGCACACTCCCACACACACACATGAATCAGCAAACAGCCACGTTACATAAAGCGACAACTGACAGACTGCTTCTACTGTAGGTAGAACACCAGGAGAGATGAGCACGCCTTACCCCCTAACATCCATACTATTTAGTATGCATGGCCAATACATCACTTCATACTTTGTAGTGTGCTGGTTTGGATACGGGGACGGGAACTGGAAGTGTAGCAGGGTGTTCTCACTCAGGTCCATCTCCTGTCTCCTGTCTTTTTCCAGATCCTGCTGGAGCCAGGGGTGATCCAGGATGTTCTGTCTGCAGGAAGTCACCTTCAGCTGCTGGAGCTGCTCAGCCTCTGTTCACACTACCTCATCCAGGTAACACACACACACACGCACGCACACACACGCACGCACGCACACACGCAGGCACGCACGCAGGCACGCACGCACGCACGCATGCACACACACACACACACACACACACACACACACACACACACACATACACACACAAACACACACCACACACAGTGCACACACATACACATACATACACACACACACACACCACACACAGTGCACACACATACACATACATACACACACACACACACACAGACACACACACACACACACACACACACACACACACACACACACACACACACACACACACACACACACACACACACACACACAGGCTGGTGCCGTTCAAGATTAGGGACGACGATTTCTTTGTTTTATGAGTTATGGCTTCATTTCTATGACAGCAGATTGGATTACCCGACTGTCATTCGTATCCCATTCACCCGGCTCGATGTAACATCAATAGGCTTAGGCTATATATATCCAGCCCCGGGGGGCACGATACTTACATTTGCCCACCCCTATAACCATCACGCGGTTGCTAGCCTACAAAATGAAATTATAATGCAGGTGCAGAGGAGGAGAGAGGTACATTAGAGTTATCAAGGTTACAGTGAGCCATTCCATACTGGCGTGCACCCTCTTGCCTGCATGGAGCTGATGTGATCACCCGCGGGCGCGGTTCACTGTCAGAGCAGCCCCATCACTTGGCCGGTGGTATTATTCCCTCTGACGTCCATTCGTTCGCCTCCTCACCTTTCCCAGGGAGCAGCTGTGACGAGGCACATCAAACCTCTCCCAAGCCAAACCTTTTTTTTTTAAATTTGATTTTATTGATTTTTTTTACCACAGCCGCAGGAGGAGTTGTAAGTGTAGGAGAGAGCCTTCTAGCCAGCTAGCGGAACATAAAAGTTAAGAGTCAGGTTGTTGAGGAGGCTAAATTAGCTGCATTAGCGAAGGAAGGGAAAGGTAAACTAAGAGCTCGGGCTCTCTTGCTCTCTCTCTCTCTCTCTCTCTCTCTCTCTCTCTCTCTCTCTCTCTCTCTCTCTCTCTCACACACACACACACACACTCTCTCTTTCTGCTCCTTCTCCTTAAGGTTTGAATAAATTCATTTCTTCAAATCTGTTTTGCACATTTTTGTAATTTGTACACACACACATTTGTACACACACATTTGTACATACACACACACACACACACACACACACACACACACACACACACACACACACACACACACACACACACTCACTCACTACAGTCAAATACTTATAACCTTAGGCCCTTATAACCATGAGCAGTGCAATATGCTGTCAATCATTTATTGTACGATTTATTTAAGTTGATGGGATATTTTCCCTCCATACATTCCTGCTGGTCCCTAATCATCTTAAGACCACATAAACCCTGTCCCCACCACCAGTTAAATTAGCACTGCAGTCAGTGGGCGAACGTAAACAGTTATATCACATATGATAAACACTGCTCTCATCCGCCATCTGCTGGTTGGAGAGTGTAAATGACGTCTCTGCTACAGACCGCTGGTTTCATTGCACGGTCCCCACAGATAGACACACTGCTCTTTCCACATTTTCATAGAATCACCGTTAATGATCAGCTTTTCCGGTGTCTTTGTCTGGGTCAGTGGGTTGGGTGTGTATGGAAGTTGATGATGTATGGTTGTTTGTGTGTTTGTGTGCTTGGTGTGCGTTCGCGTGCAGGTGTGTGTGTCTGTGTGTGTGTGTGTGTGTGTGTGTGTGTGTGTGTGTGAGCTGCATCACTGTTTGCTGCTTTGCTGCTTTGAGTGTCAAGCCAATCTGAGCGTGAGAATACATCATCTGTCTATGCAAAGACGGTTGTGACTGTTTGTTGTGTCCGTTTGTGTGAGCTGTGGAGGTTTAACCAGCAGGTGGCAGTCTGATTCCACTCTCCGCCTCCCGATTTAGAGTCTCATCTCTGGTGCTCAAATTCTCTCTCTTTTTTCTTTATCTCATCATCCATCCAGTTTCCTCTTCTTGCTCTATCTGAATAATTTGGGCTTAACTTGTTTTCTGATATGTTTGATAAACTTTACGGTGTGTGTGTGTGTGTGTGTATGCTTGTGTGTGCGTGCCATGCGTGTGTGCCGTGTGTGTGTGCGTCTCCATACCTGTGTGTGTGTGTGTGTATGTGTACGTCTGCATACCTGTGTGTACATGCGCTCATGTGTGTGTGTGTGTGTGTGTGTGTGTCCCCTTCCATCCTCAGGAGCTGAACAGTTTTAACTACCTGGACCTGTACCGTCTGGCTGACCTGTTCCACCTGCCGTCTCTGGAGGGGGCGGTGGTGGGCTTCCTGGTGGAGCACCTGTCTGAGCTGCAGCAGGGGTGCCAGGAGGAGGTGCTGCTGCTGCCCTACCGCCTCCTCAAGGAGGTGCTCAAGTCTGACCGCCTCACCTCCCTCAACGAGGAGGAGATCTGGCAGGTACACACACACACACACACACACACACACACACACACACACACACACACGTGACCATGCACGCACGCACGCGCACACACACACACACAGGGGCACGCATACACATACACCCGTATTCATGTATACACACGCACGCACGCATACACACACACGCACGCACGCATACACACACACGCACGCACACACACACACACACACACACACACATACACAGAGATTCAAAACATACCATGATGTAGTGTATGTACTCTAAAATACGATGCACCCAAAACCAGACACATTGACCCAGAGGCAGTGAGACAGACTCTCATAACCCGGCACACAGATCTATTTATCACAGAGACAACCCAGTAAACATGGATTCCCTGCATCACATTCACAGTGTGTGGTGTGTGTGTGTGTGTGTGTGTGTGTGTTTCTGTGTGTGTGTGTGTGTGTGTGTGTGTGTGTCTGTGTGTGTCTGTGTCTGTGTCTGTCTCTGTGTATATGTTTGTGTATGTGTGTGGGGGGGGGGGGGGGGTGCGGTTGAAGCGTGGAGACGG
>NC_139664.1:16852420-16862420 GCF_951799395.1 Argentina silus
AGAGAGAAAAAAAAAGAAAAGTCATTACCATAATAACTGTCCTAACTTCTAGCGGTGAAGAGGAATATGACAAAAAGAGAACTTGAACATGTCTTTTGTTTTCTGAATAAGTAAAGTACTGTATGAATAAAGCCCGTAACAAAGCAGTGGTGTACAGTGGAAAGACATGGATTCACACAGGGATGCATCACTATGAGCTTTACAGGAGGAAAAAAACCCTGAATCCAAACGCTAACACTTTAGCGCAGGGAACACTTATTAGACAACTAATTTGTAGGCTTATAAGGGTTTCGTAAGTAGATAATTGGGCCTCAAGGCAAACGTGCCCCCGATAACATCGTTGTGTGGGTGTGTGGGTGTCTTGAAGGGCTCGGTAGAAAGCAAACTCTTCTAAAGCTATGAATGAGTTCCTAATGTGTGTTAAAGAGGAGGCTGGTGGAGGTGGAAATCGGAGGACGGGCTCAATGTAATGCACGGAACGGAATGATGAATGAAAACACACGACGCTGACGCGCAAGGCAATGCTAGAAAGATGACAGGATGATTTGTGAAGGAGAGGAGAGGGACGGGGTGTGATGAGGGACAAATTGCACGGAGATTACGGTGACTCAGAGAGGGGAGGAGAAATGAGAGAATATCAAGAAGTCATCTTTTTTTTTTAAAAACATTTTTCCTGACTCTCTCATAGTTGTTGTCACAGGATCTAGAATTCTGTGCGCTGTGATGTCTGTACAGCTCTACATGCCTCGGTGCACAGACAGAGATTCTGTATTCATCTGAATCTGTATTCAACTTCCATCACACACTTCTACCTTAACCATGACTGTGAAATGAGGAGACAGACATAAATTTCTAGGCACATTCATGTTTTATTTTCAAATATTTCACATTTTTCAAAAAGACATGTCATTTTTCACACATACAAGGCTTGTTTATAATACACATCAGTATACATCAAAAAAATAATATAAAAGTGAGTTTCTATACATTATGTATAAATAATATATACATTATTTTCAGTGATATTGGGTGTTGGACAAGGAGTAAGGTCAGGTAATCTAGTCCTGGGATATGGAGTTGGGGGTGGGAAGAGGAGCAGGACAGTTACGTGGGAACAGTGAATATCTTTTTTGACGTTGTCAAAGTGAATTCACCGTGGTGAGATTCCAGAGGGGGTTCACTCTGCCTCCAGGCTCACCATCTCAGCCTGGCCACAGTCCCCAAGTAGGCTCAGCAACTTCCTGTACCCATTCCTGTCAGAGGGAGAGCGAGAGAGAGAGGGAGGGAGGGAGGGAGGGAGGGAGGGAGAAGTGGTGGGAGAGGGTAGGATAGAGGGAGAGAGAAAGCAAAATAGGGGGAGAGAGAGAGAGAGAGAGAGAGAGAGAGAGAGAGAGAGAAATGCCTTAGTCTTCACTTCACTGTAATGTGCCGGTACAGAGTCTAGACTTTGTGTGGTTAAGGTGAGGACCAGGTTTAACCCCTTACACACCTCAGTGTGGTGTTCTTGCCCAGTCCTCTCTTGTGTTCCGTGTTCCTCAGACTCAGCGACAGGACCGGGACCAGAACCTGCACCGCAGAAGCGTCCAGAACCGCCACAGTCTCCAGAACGCTGTACACCTGCCTGTCATACACACCCTCGTTCTCCTCCACAAACGACTGACACACACACACACACCGATTAATAGACATTAATACACACGCGGTTACTAGGCTGCCAGTTGATGCTACTTATTGGACTACAGGGAACACACACACACACACACACACACACACACACACACACACACACACACACACACACACACACACACACACACACACACACACACACACACACAGTAGATATTTAGTGAAAACAAACAAATACAACACACAACAAATAATGCAGTAGGTCAACAGGGTAAAGGCTGTCGTCCAACGAGGTGTTGGCTTGTTTGTGTCCCTCACCGTAGAGCGGTGACAGTCTGGTCACATGGTCCTTCCCCGGTGGCGGTGGTGGTGGCAGCAGCAGTACATCTCTCCACCACCAGCTGCAGGGCGTCTGTACCCGTCTCCTCACTGTGGACACACTACAGCTGTTACTATGGTCACCACACACACACACACACACACACACACACACACACACACACGCAGACACACGCAGACACAGACACGCGCGCACACACACACACACTTAAACACCTCCAATAGGAGTGAGCTTATCATGTAACTTGTCCTTAATTCTTCATTCAAGTAAAGGCTTGTGTGTGTGTGTGTGTGTGTGTGTGTGTGTGTGTGTGTGTGTGCGTGCGTGTGTTTAATCTCACCCTGCGGCTCGTTGACCAGCATCAGACAGCGCAGTAGAGAGGGGAGGGGCACGGTCAGCAAGGCGGGGTCAGTGTCGTGGTTCCGTCTCAGCAGCTCCAATAGGAAGGCCAGGACTGACGCCAGGCGGGGGGGAGGGGCGTGGCCTTTGAACTGCAGGAAATTCTCACTACAGAAACGGACACCAGGAAGAGTATTTCACACAGCAGCACAAGAAGAAGAGGTTCAGGACTACATTCATTTTGAGCACCAGGTTGTAGTTTGAGTTGTTGTTGTGTGTCTGCTCCGTAACGCTCAACCAAGCAACAGACACACACACACACACACACACACACACACTCAACCACTTGCGCTCAACCACACAATAACACCCTTGACACTGATCTAAGGTCAGCTTTGTGTTTTTACCTTTTCATAGTTAATATTAGTATTGAGGGAAAGGTCACGCTGATCCTGTCATAATCGGTTCCTACCTGAGCACCTGCAGGATGCTCCTCCTCAGTGCTGCCCCCCGGGGGCTGGGCGTGGCCTCGCAGGCCGCCAGCAGCACCGGGTGATTGGCTACGGCCCCTGTGGAGGGTGTGGCGGGCAGGAAGTGGTCCAGGTACTTGGCGACGACGGTGCGAAGATGCTTCTTCAGATACGCCCCCTGAGACTGGGACACGCCTGCCGCTATAGACAGACCCTGTAGGGGGGGGGGGGGGGGGGGGGGGGGTGACTCAGTAAGTATCAGTTCACTATCACAATACTGATGGAGAAGACCCTCGCTGCAAAGCGAATGACTGTGTCCCAGGTAAAAGGACGTTTTCAGATTCACTCCATCCGAGTGTTGAGTTAAGCTCTTAAGGTGGTTGCAGGCATGAAGACATCGTTCTGTGCCCCCTGGATCCAATTCCATCCATCCGCTCATCATCAAAGCTGTCAACCCCTCCCTCTCAACTGGTAATGTCCCCCCCCCCCTCCAGAGACCACCACATCACTCCAGTCCTCCAAAAACCTCCACTGGCTCCCAGTCTGACGTCAGGATTAAGCTTAAGATTCTCCTCACCACCTACAATGACCTCAACAACATGGCCCCCTCCTACCTCCCGTCAGCTGATGCCAACCCGACCACTCTTTGGAACACTCTCCCAAAGCACATTAAAGAATCCAGCACGCTCTCCTCCTTCAAACGATCCCTCAAAATCCTCCTCTTTTTAAACTCGCTTTTAATCTTTAACTACTTTTAATCTGTTGTTTTTACCGACTGTGCTTTTGGTTTACTCTTTATTCTTCTCTCCATGGAATGTCGTGTCTTTGAGTGGTGAGAAAAGCGCTACACAAAATAAATGCATTATTATTATTATTATTATTATTATTATTATTATGCGAGGTTGAGCTGATGATGGCACCATCTGGAGGGAGAGAGTGAGTGAGTGTGCGTGTACATGTGTATGTATGTCTGTGAGCATATGTGTGTGTGTGTGTGTGTGTGTGTGTGAGTGTGAGTGTGTGTGTATATGTCTGTGACCATATGTGTGTGTGTGCGTGCGTGTGTGTGTCCCCGTGTCTGTGTGTGTCCCACCTGCAGGTAGAGGGGCAGGCTGTCCCTCAGGGCCTTGTCCTGCTGGGACAGGGAGTGTGGTAGGAGGAGCGTATCGACGATGCGGAACAGCAGCTGCTGTGCCTTGGAGGTGGCCAGCAGGGGGCTCCAATGCTTCACCAGGCTCCCTGGAACACACAAGGTTACACACACACACACACACACACACACCAATGATTAACATCCCTGGCTGTGTCTGTCTCAAGAGTCAAGTCCTGTTCAGAACAACCCCTCCCCCCTCCCCCCCTCCCCCCGCCCCCCCCACCTCCCCCCTCCCCCCTCCCCCCCTCCCCCCTCCCCCCGCCCCCCCCACCTCCCTGCAGGCACATGTAGATCTAAATGGACATGCTTAGTGATCAGTAACATAATAATGTGTAAATGCACCTCGCTCTAACAGGTTAAGTGGGGTTTACGCCACATTGCTTATACCTATTCTGTCATTTCTGCTCTACACACATGCCTAAGGGGATGAGGCTTAAGATAGACTTGGAATTGGACATAGCCCTCTAACCCTAACCCTATATATATATATATATATGTGTGTGTGTGTAATATATATATATATATATATATATATATATATATATATATATGTACACACACATATACAGTACTAGTCAAAAGTTTGGACACACCTTCTCATTCAATGGTTTTTCTTTATTTTTTATTATTTTCTACATTGTAGATTCATATTGAAGACATCAAAACTATGAAGGAACACATACGGAATTATGTAGTAAACAAAAAATGTTAAACAAACCAGAATATGTTTTAGATTTTAGATTCTTCAAAGTAGCCACCTTTTGCTTTGATGACAGCTTTGCACACTCTTGGCAAGGTGTGTCCAAACTTTTGACTGGTACTGTATATATATATAACCCTCTGTTTTTCCCTCTCTCCCTTCATCATGGACATCCCAAGTCCTCTGTATTGGCCCCAGTATTGCCCAGTATGCCAGCTAGTTACAGCTATCCACAGTACCAGTACCTACCCACGGCCCAGTATGCCAGCTGCAGAACCAGCACCTACCCACGGCCCAGTATGCCAGCTGCAGAACCAGTACCTACCCACGGCCCAGTATGCCAGCTGCAGAACCAGTACCTACCCACGGCCCAGTATGCCAGCTGCAGAACCAGCACCTACCCACGGCCCAGTATGCCAGCTGCAGAACCAGCACCTACCCACGGCCCAGTATGCCAGCTGCAGAACCAGTACCTACCCACGGCCCAGTATGCCAGCTGCAGAACCAGCACCTACCCACGGCCCAGTATGCCAGCTGCAGAACCAGTACCTACCCACGGCCCAGTATGCCAGCTGCAGGCCCTCCTGGTTCTTGTTGACGAGGTAGGGCTTGATGTGTTTCAGGACGTCTCCTACGTAATCCAGAGCCTGGGTCACCATGGTAGAACGCTCAGACAGGGCCTGCAGGCCACCGTACACCCTGCCCACAGCCTGGTACGGTCAGAGGAGACAGGGAGGGAGGGAGGGAGGGAGGGAGGGAGGGAGAGGAAAAGTAAACCACCAAGGTATGTGTGTATGAAAACGCAAGCTTCTGTTTCACTGTTTAATGTTGGTATATTTCTATGTAATGATGCTTTAAGGATCATGTTACAAAGGTTTTTGTGCAAAAACAAAAAAACCTGTGTGTGTGTGTGTGTGTATACCTGCAAGTGCTTCAATGTGTATGTGTATGTGTGTGTGTGTGTGTGTGTGTGTTAGTACCTTAATGAAGAGTTCTAGAGCAGCTCTCGGCTCTAGTTTGGCTCCAGGCTGCAGCGCTGCTCTCTGCAGTAGAGAGTCCACCTCAGGGAGCCTGAGGACCAGCCTGGTCAGCTCTGACAACTGCTCCTCCAGAGCCCTGCCTGGAACACACACACCACACACACACACACACACACACACACAGTTAATGTATCCTACGCACAACACACACATCATACATTACACATTACACATCATACATCATACACCACACACACACACACACACACACACACACACACACACACACACAGTCTGTGTCGGCTATTTGAAAGCCACTTGATATGCTAAATGATGTAACGTCCAGACATAGATCAGATTGGGTGAGTCTCCCACGTACTGAATAAATGAAATGAATATGATGACAGATGAAGTACTTTAGTTACCGTGATGGTTTGTGGTTTGAATAATCCGGAAAAAAAAACCTGGTGAATCTCCTCACTCCTTCACCCATGCATACCGACTACCTGTTGACCTGTGACCTTAACCACCTGACCCATGACCTTGTGAGACTGCTCTCTCGTGGTGAGAAGTCACAGCCCAAAACAGAAACATACAATCTACCAACATGGCTCTTACACAGTCTACACACTTACACACAACATACACACACATCATCCACACACAACATACACACTACTATGTCAACGCATCACACACACTCCCAGACATTGGCCTCAGATCAAGTTGCGCCTCCTCTGATTGGTTTAGGTTAGACCTGCGTAGTCTGTTAGGGCTGTGACCAGTATGACCAGTGTGACCTGGAGTTCTGTACCTGCTCGGCTCTCTGACCCGTCTGGGTTCTTGTGGATGTGCTGCTGGAGAACACAGCGGAACCAAGCCTTCACGGACAGAGCCTGGGCAGAACCGCCCCCAGAACCTCCGGAACCCGAACTCACACAGGACACCAGCTCACTGAGGAGGAGAGGGAGAACCGGAACGGAGGTCCAGTTAGATACTCACACACACGGGGGGGGGGGGGGGTCCGGTACTTACTGGGCTAATGTGCTGCTCACGATTTGCTCCGAACTAAGAAAGATTAGAAATTCCCAACTTTGAAAGTTTCCCCGCTCAGAGAGAGTATCAGAATCAACCCATAGGAAGTTTGAGACAAATAACTTCACTTTAACTCAAAGTTTTAGTTCAGAGTTTAGGAGATTGTCTGAACGCGGCATCGTTCGGATTCTGGAGCATTCTGGAACATTCTGGAGCAGCTACCTGTTCTGAAGCAGGTGGGGGAGGTAACGCGTCACCAGCAGGGGGTGGAGCATGTCGTCCCAGCCGAAGCAGTGCATGATGGCCTGGACTGGGTGGGGCTGGAGGTCCTGGGGGGCGGAGCTAGGCAGGTCCAGCGCCAGCAGAGTGAACCCTGGGAGAGGAGAGAGAGAGTCCCAAATTCATACCACTGCTCCAACGCTCTTACGTTTATGGGAATAATATGAGGAGTCGTCCTGGGGAGAGGAGAAGGATATGAAGCCCTGCAGACGGAGATGTTCAAAGGCCCACAAGTCTTTTTTTATTTTTTTTAATGTTTTTTTTAGCTGATATATGACATCCTGGTGCTGCACAATGTTTTCCCACAAAGACTCAAAAGTCCGAAATTCGGGCGAAACTTTCTATTTCCTTAGCTCTTCCTAAAACGATTTCTCACGTGCCGTGACGTGACGTAGGACATTTCGTATGGCTTTCATACAGCTCTGTCAGAGTGACATGGCTAGCCTGTGTGTTAAGCCTTAGCGACATCTGCCCTCGCTGTCTCAAACAGCTCCGTGTGAACGACACTCAATGTGCTTCTGTTCTCTGAGTGTTACTGTTTCTCAAGAAACGGCAAGAAGCAAAACGGTGCGGTGTGGGCCTTTCACCTACGGAGAAGACAGACAGGGAGAAAGAAACAGAAGTGCGCTGAAAGTACGAGAACTAACTAGAGACTCACACACACAGAGAGAGAGAAAGAGAGAACATTTTGTGCTGAATAAACAAGTTAGTTTATGAACCACCGACACAGAGCTGTTGCCAAAAAAACTAAAAAACAAACTTCGGAGTCTTGACTGCTGACAGCAGTGAAGTCAACTCCTTTCCTCTGCACCTTTCTCTCAGTTTATCCCTCCCAGACTCACTCCTTCCCTCCCTCCCTCCCTCCCTCTCTCTCTCTTTCCCACATTCCCTCACACTCTTTTGCTCTCCATCCCCCACTCCCATCATTCTAACTAGCCGACTCTCTTTCTCTCTCCCAAGCCTTCCTCCTTCCACCAACCCCTACTCTCCCTCCCTCCCTCCCTCCCTCCCTCCCTCCCTGTGAGTGTCTGACCTGCGGCAGCGTCGGCCAGCTGGGCAGGAGGGGTCTGGGAGAGGCGCAGGCTGCGGAGGAAAGGGTAGAAGTGTGCCCATAGCGCTGCTGCCACCGCTAGGTGGCGCTCTCTACCCACGTTGGCAGAGGGAGGCCGGACCACAGGCGGGGCAGACTGGACACTGCGCTGGTGGACCCTCCTGTAGGGGAGAGGGGGGAGAGAGACACACACACACACACACACACACACGCATAGACACAGACACACGCACACACAAAATCATTATTCAATGGAATCTCAGAACTCAGTGTCTTTCCCCCCTCCTTCACACCGGCTCTCCACATCTGTCTCTTGCCAAATCCCTTTTTCTTTTCCACTCTCCTCCTCTCTTTCACTTTCTTTCCTTCCCCCTCTGTTCCTCTCCCTCTCTCTCTCTCTCTGGGGGGATTAGAGGGTGCGGTGGTGCGGGCTGGAGCAGGGCAGAGGCATGGGCTGAGACGAAGCACGTTGATCCCCTGTACACAGACTTGAGACTGGGGTTTGGCTGCTGTGTGTGTGTGTGGGGGTGTTTGTGTGTGTGTAAAAGTGTGTGTGTGTGTGTCTGTCTGGCCCTAGCCCCACAGCGGCTGGCATTAACCCAGATAAGCAGCTGAAGGAGCTGTAATCTCATTTAGACTGGAGATGATCCCCCCGTCCCCCCCGTACGCTTGGATGGGGGGGGGGGGGGGGGGCACGGGGGAGGTGGGGGGGCTCGGGGAGGGGGGGGGGGAAAGGTGAGCACTGCCCCCCCCCCCCCCCCCCGCCGCTCATCTCATACACACACGCGCGCGCACACATGCACGCACGCACGCGCACGCACACACACACACACACCTCGGTCGGAGCCTTCCAGCAAGGTTGCATCTAATCCAGAGAGAGCTGAGACAATCGATTAGAGTCTGAATTCATTAGCCTCGTTACTGCAGTGGAATGGGCCTTTCACACACATCAACCCTCATTGTACAAGACATCGTCAGAGACCCCACTTAATCCCCCTACACATGCACGCACCCACGCACGCACGCGCGCGCACGCACACACACACACACACACACACACACACACACACACACACACACACACACACAATTACAGGCCATTAGAGACCCCACTTAACCCCTCCCCCAACTGCAGCATCTAACAACATACACATGTGCACAATAAGCAACACAACATTGGACCCAAACACAAACACACACACACACACACAGACACAGACACACACACACACAATAATCTACACTCGAGTCGCCACATGGTGGCCTTGTACAATACACAAACACGCTGCCCTCATCCATCTCCCTCAAATGCATAATTGTTTGTTTTTCTACCTTAAACACATCTAAATTCTTCAAATGAGGCTTAATATTTACAGGAAAAACAACCATGGCATCCCAGCCCTAAGAATGACAGCCATCCCCTGCTCTGAAGGGAGGGGGAGAGAGAGAGGGAGAGAGGGAGAGAGAGAGAGAGAGAGAGAGAGAGAGAGAGTGTGTGTGTGTGTGTGTGTGTGTGTGTGTGTGTGTGTGTGTGGCTCAGTGACAAGAGGAGGGAGATGACAAACAAGAACTGTGGCTCGACAAGGAGGGAGAGAACTTAATCAACCAAGGAGATCTGGATTAATGACGCCCCCCCCCCCCCCACACACACACACACACCCACCCACCGCCCCCTCCAAAACAAATACAGCGGCCAGCGCCATGGAGACACAGGGGTCTCAGGCCCCCACGCACAGGATCATGGGAAAGAATCTAATGTGAGGAATTAGGCAGCTGATTGGCCGCTGGCCTGGGCAGGCTGGCAGGTTGCCGTGGTGGCGTTTTGGGGCGTGTGTGTGTGTGTGTGTGTGTGTGTGTGAGAGCGACGCGACCCTCCCCTCCCTCCCGTCTCAGCCTCTGGTAGAGATAATTCTCTTAATGTGTGCCTATTCCACTCTGTTCTTAACAGCGTTAATGACGGCGAGGCGAACATTTGCAGGGACCACATAATTATCTGTTAATTGTGTCACAGGCAACGCATTAAT
>NC_139664.1:16867420-16875159 GCF_951799395.1 Argentina silus
GGGGAGAGGAGAGGAGGGGAGAGGAGAGGAGAGGAGAGGAGAGGAGAGGAGAGGAGAGGAGAGGAGAGGAGAGGAGAGGAGAGGAGAGGAGAGGGGAGGAGAGGAGAGGAGAGGAGAGGAGAGGAGAGGAGAGGAGAGGGGGGGGGGGGGGGGGTTAGTGGGATGACTGAATCTTATCAGAGAGACAGTAATGTGACGTCCTGTTGTACTTTAATATGTGGAGGTTGTTTTTATTTTATTCTATTACATTTTATTACTTGTTGTTTATGATAAGTCTCCCGCCAGCAGATACAGGCTCGGCAGCAGTCTGTGTGTGTGTGTGTGTGTGTGTGTGTGTGTGTGAGGTACTCCTTCCTCACCAGGTTCTTGCTGTAGTACTCCCAGAGGGTGGTGACTGTACTCGTGTTGGGTTCCCAGAGCAGACACAGACTCAGGCAGCAGTGGACATGCATCCTGACCTGCTCCTCCTGAAGACCTCCCTGGAACAAACACACACAAACATTTGACATTTTAAGTCATTTAGCAGACGCTTTTTATCCAAAGCGACTTACAATAAGTACATTTGTCTGCGTAAGGGAATCAACTATACAACAGTCATCGTCAGTAAAACTTTTGATAAGAACAAATGCCATCGGCAGTCACAGTCCTAGAGAAAGGATGTTTTTTAATTATTATTATTATTATTATTATTATTATTATTATTATAAGTTCTGGTAATATAAGGTGCAGCGATCTGAAGAGGAAGAGCCCAACCCAAACACTGTACCCATATCCTACCAGACCCAAACACTGTACCCATATCCTACCAGACCCAAACCCTTGTGTACATGAGTATGAGAGCCTACCTTTGGGTTACAGGAGGACTTGAGCAGCTCTCCTACAAAACTCCAGTTGTCCTCCAGCTGTTTCTGTGAAACCACAACAAGCATGACAACATAACCATACACCCGAATCACCCTTTGTCAGAATAAGAATTGCAGTTTCAATGGATTCTATCTCAATGACATGACTACGGTACAGTCGATATTCCATGTCCGGTACCTCGTTCTGGAAGGTTCCGTTGCGGCTGTACTGTCCCAGCTCGGCCAGGTGTGTGACCAGCCACCAGGTGAAGCCCAGGGGGTCTTTGCAGTGTGTGGGGAGACCGCTGTACTGCTCCGCTGCAGGCTTCCCACTGACCAGAGACCGCAGCAGTGTGTTCATGTAGCTCCAGAAAGACTAGAAGAAACACACATACACACACACACACACACACACACACACACACACACACACAATTCAAGGCCCAATTCAATTTACACAAGATAAAGTTGAAAGACCACCATATTCAGTGTGTGTGTGTGTGTGTGTGTGTGTGTGTGTGTGTGTGTGTGTGTGTGTGTGTGTGAGAGAGAGAGAGACCTCACCTGGGTGTGTAACACTTTGCTCCTGTGTTCCAGTAGGTATATGAGCAGGATCCACAGTTCCTTGGTGCAGGAGCAGTGGTAGTGCTGGCTGCTCAGAGCCTCAGTAGGCCTCACCTAGGGCAGGGTTAGGGTTAGGGTTAGGGTTAGGGTTAGCCCTAACAGTTAGAAACCCCTTCACACAAATATTTTACTTTCAAATACTTGAAATCAACTTCATTTAGTTTGCCTGGTACGATGGAACCGTCGGCATAGGACCAAAATGCAACCTCCAAGCTAAACCAGGCAAATGTCACATACTTTAAGGTATTTAACACAAGTATTTAACACTGTTCTGACTCTCTGATAATGATTTAGAGAGGCTGTTGTCATGTGTGTTGTATGTGTTGTCATGTGTGTTGTATGTGTTGTCATGTGTGTTGTAAAGCCTACAGAGTGACAAGGCCAACCCCCCCCACCTTGCTGTATTTGCCCATGGCCAGGCCGGTGAGGTCACACAGCAGACTACAGAGGTGCTCCTCAAACAGACTGCTATTGGTCAGGTTCTCCCCGGTCAGATTCACAAACTGGTGGGCGTACACCACCTGACCTGCGGACGACAGACAGACAACAGGATGTAGACGCAGACCAATAGGATGTAGACACAGACCAACAGGATGTAGACACAGACCAACAGGATGTAGACACACACCAAGGCAATACATATTTACATTATATCTATTTATCAGGATTCCCGTTAGCTGTTACAATGATAACAGCCACTCTTCCTGGGGTCCACACAACCTTCTTCCCACCCCAATGTTGATCCTACTCATAGCTACCCTGCATCTTGTGTCCCAGCAGGTGGAGAACCTCCAGCACAGACCAGTGGATGTCCAGGTGGAGGTGCAGCAGATGCCAGGAGGGAGGAAACAGCTAGGAGGAGATCCAGGAGATACATCAAGGCCTGGCAGTGCATTCAATCTCTACGATCTACTGTGTTTAATTCAACTTTACGGTGGTCTAATAATCCTTTAAAAACACGGGTAGCAGCACTTAACATCACTAAACTTAAATAAATGATGACGCTCATTCATTCAGGCTAAATCAGTGTGTGTGTGTGTGTGTGTGTGTGTGTGTGTGTATCCATATGTATTAGAGCGTGTCAGCAGTACAGTACCTTGCCCTGGTGCTGTATGGTGAGGGCACTCTGGACGTTGGCAGGGAGGTCTTTGAGACGTCCTATGAGAAGGGTGAGTCCAAACAGCTCCTCCAGCAGAGCCGAGGGGAACTGGGCCTCCAGCTCCTCATAAGGGTGGCAGGGGCTGTCCTCTAGGGAGCAGGGGGGGTCCAGGTACCTGCAGGACAGGACAGGACAGGAAAGGACACACAGCATGTCACACAGGGAAGCAGAATGTAGAAGAAGTCAAGTGTATCCTATTTTCTTGTCTTCAGCTTCTTTGAATTTGTGGAAAAACAACTCAATGCCAGCATCGACTAATCATTAAAAGAAACAAGTAAAACAAAACAGTAATCATTACAATTATATTGCTGACATAAAAAATAATGTCTGGAGTGTAGGCCCTAGGCTAGGGCACATCGCCAAGGGAGAGCTGATCATAATTGACCCTGAAAGTACTGAATGTACCCAGTATTACCTGTATAGGAAGACTTTGACATATTGGAGAAAGAACACACACTGCAGCCGAAGGTCCTCTGCCTCATAGTGGAGGCTGCTTGCCTGGCCTGAAACAAAGCCATGGTCACACATGCAGCTACAAGCATGGAGCGTGTTCACAGACACCGCCATAGAAACAGTGCAACATCCACAAACAGCAACGACTCTGAGAAGCATCTTGCAGTCACATATTAAAACGCCCTCGTGGGCGTTCAGTGGCGTAGCACACTAAGGCGCATACCATATCATCGCAAGGTCCCTGGTTCGATTCCGGCCATCGACATATCTTGCATGTCATCCCTCCTCTCTCTCTCTCACCCATCCTTCCTGTCAATCTCTACTATCTCTATCCCAATAAAGCAGAAATGCCCTTAAAAAAACATATATTTAAAACACCCTCGTAATGGCAACATTTCGGTTATCACCTCAGAGTACGTGTGATGTGGAGTCGTACGATGATACAAAGTAAAGACTCTTACCAAAATCATGGGAGCTGGACTGCACCAGCGTCTCCAGTTTGAGAACTTTTTGCCTGAGTGAAGACAAAACACCACAAAAAACACAATTTAGCACCGTGTTAAACAATGTTCAATGACACTTGTCTTTTAATGACACGCCACCACTTCTGCTGAGCGACAGCCTCACCTGAACAGACCGAAGAGAAGCTTGGTGGATTCCACCAGCGCAGTCTCCGTCACCCAGGTGAAGCCAAAGATGTCTATTGTGTCTGCCTCATAGTCGGCTGGGGCTGGGTCCAGACGTAACAGCAACCTACGGTATGGAGATGAGAGAAAGGAAGTGAGTCTGTGTGTGTGTGTGTGAGAGAAAGAGTGAGAGGAGAAAGAGAGAGCAAGGAAGTGAGTCTGTCTGTCTGTCGTGTGTGTGTGTGTGTGTGTGTGTGAGAAAGAGAGAGAGGAGAAAGAGAGAGCGAGGAAGTGAGTTTGTGTGTGTGTGTGTGTGTGTGTGTGAGAGAGAGAGAGACCCTCCAGAAGACTGGCTTCTGATTCTGATCTGGGTGATATTAGCTGTCTATCCCTCTTCTGCCATCCTTGGACTCCTTGTACTACCAGGCCGGCCTTCCACAACAATGACATGACAGGCAATGCAAACAAAACAACTGTATCCATCAATCTCCTAGAGACGTTACCGCTTTAGGGAGCCCCTGCCGATGTAGCTGTCTGATGACAGCGGTTGGGTGTCCACCCGGCCCGGTTCGGACGCGCAGGAGAAACACGGAGGGAGAGCAGGGGTCAGATCACACTGGCTCTCCGCTGCGAAGGGTGACACCGGCGGGGTCAGGGACTGACTGAAGTCTTCTTCCATTGCGCTCACTACAGGAAGAAGATATTCTAGATTAAAGAAGTTAACAATAAAATACATAAGAAGATATTCTAGATTAAAGAAATTAATAATACGATACATAAGAAGATATTACAGGTTAAAGAAGTTAATAACAAGATGAATAAGAAGACATTATAGATTAAACACATCATTGCAACCAAGAGAAATCCAATCGAAGCATCCCTCGCCTACTACTGGACGTGGCAGCTAAGGATCATAGGATCATAACAACCACAATGATCTCGTTATTCCATAATATAATATAGCTCAACACATTGTTAGTGAATACAATCAAACGTTGCCTTACGGTATAATTTCTATTATATCCAGATGAAGAAGCTGGTGCTTTCGTCTCTGTGTTGTTATTGTTTTCAGTCTCTCCCGCGCGGTCGTTCTCACACAGGCTGCGCATGCGCATATTCGGTAACACCACCGATCTGTTCACTGATTGGTCGGAAGTTACGAAAGGCGTGGCTTACGCTGACCGTTGATATGATTGGTCGGAAGTTGAGAAAGGCGTGGTTTACGCGGACAGCTGATAGGCGTGTGTTATAACGTGGTAACTCGTTTAGAAGTCTGGTAACAACATGTAGGGTGGTCTGTGAAATGGGGCTGCGTATCCGAAACAGGATAGCGTGTTACTTTCTCTGTGTCAATCCAAGAAACAGTATTTTATACCAAATGTATCACATTTAGACAGTCGCCACTCGTTATGATTCGAGATACCGATGTTATAACATGTTCTAATGAGTCAAAATAAGCAGAATCTTCTAACTTTTGCTCAACGATCGCATGCAAATTGTCTATGGTGTAGCCCTTGACTCAACGTTTCGAGTCGACTGACCATGATAAATAATTCATGCCGTATCCTGTGCATGGTGATGAATGAACCAAGTGGACTTTGTGTCATTTGTAGTGTATGAAAGTCACGTCCATATGCTCTTCAGACTCACTTGTGCTATCCCCATCTAATTAAAAACCAGTACATCAGTTTAATAAAATTGGACCCAAGCTAACCCTGATTTCCATATGCAGATCTCTGCCGACAGTCTCGCCATCACACACACCATACTTGCATCCAAATGCATCTTCACAGCTTTTCTAAAACCTTTTTCGTCAAGAGCAGAATGTTCTCGTTTTAAGGAGTTACCCATCGTTATTGTAAGATACTAAGATATTTCTTTTTCGTTACGGTGCATAGGCTACATGCATGAGTAGGCTGTAAGGAAATCTATAGCTTGTATATGCGACAGCGCGTTTTATCACTGCATTTTAATTAAAATATCCCCACACACCCGAGACAATAAGGGACCGAGAGAGTATATTGAATTTGATTCGTTTGCTTCGATGGGCGTCCTTCCATTATGTTTTTCTAGCATCAAGAGACCCAGACCCTCGAGGTAAAAACACAGAGATCGAATCGTCTTGGACGTGAACGTAAGGTAGGACTTTTGCTTTCGCTAAAAGCTGATGCTGTTCACCTTTGTTGTGTGCGAGCGGAGGGAGGGCGGTTAGAACCTGTGTGCATTAACCCCTTCGCACAAGCCCTGATGTGTTACTTGTTTGACTGGATGCAGCCAGTTGAAGAAGTGTCTCTCCAGACGATGAAATGTGTTTTGAGAAGCTCAGTTTTGTCTCAATCATTTCCGAACTGTCCATCATACACCTTGACACTCCAAGTAAAACCTGTCATTTTGACATATTGCGCTGATGATTCCTCTGGTATTACAGTATTGTAGTTTTCAATTTGTGAATGAACTGATGTTCCCCTGTAATTGTCATGGAAGACACTGGGGCAGTATGCATTGGAATGATATGGACATTAGTTGGAGTAGTCAGTCTTATGCCTCCTGATAATGTTAATGTTACCTGATTAACCTCAATGATTACAACACAATTGGTCTAATTACCGTATGCAATATAATGTGTTCATCCCCAACATATTGGCCTACTCATCACCTTAGTAAACATCTTCCAGTGGAGGCGGGTCAATGTCGAAATTGGAGGATGGGCTTATTGTAATGCATGGAATGGGATAAGGAATGGTACCAAAAACATGTTCGATACAATTCTCTATTCCATTCCATGCATTACAATGAGCCCGTCCTCTGATTTCTACCGTTGCCAGCCTCTCCTGACTACATCTACTGTATTGTTATTTTATAACACACCACATTGTCAACCAATCTTCTCAAGTCAATTCTTACAGTCTCATTTAGATTGAAGTTGGATTCAAGAAGCGTCATCTGCTGGTCCTTTTTAATTGCCCTAGGTACAGTAATCAGGGGTGGTCTAAAGCGAACACCCTCGCCACTGTGACCCATTGTCGTGACCTCTAAAAAAACCATGTCAAATTCAAAGTATTAACTCTCCTTTTTAAAAAGACTCCCAGATATAGTTAGTCCTTCATAATAACTTGCCACAATGAGTTACATTCTCACCCTTCATTGGGTCTCCTCCTAAAAAGATCTGCCCATTGTACTGAGAAGAGTGCGAGTCACTTTTATCTCCGGAAAAACCCTGTGGCCTTGGCCTGATCAATTAGAGGCCTGAAAGGCTCTCTCTCCCCTGGCCCTTTCATCCCCTCTGCCTGGGAGAAATATATAAAGTTATCAGTCTCACCCAGAGCGATATGAGGACGGAAATAAGTAGTTTGTCTATAAAAATGTCCAGGTGCTTTATCAGTGTCCCAGTAGGCCCCCGGGCCTCAGCGTTCAATGTGCTGCTCCTGGTACGCTGTGAACAGAAGGACCGATCTGGCCTAACTCCCTGTCTGCCTGCCTCTGCTGCTGCTGCTGCCTCTGCTGCTGCTGCTACTGCTGCTGCTGCTACTGCTGCTACTGCCTGGGGCCTGCTTACAGAGGGGCTGTACAGCACACAATACAATATAGTGCAGTACACTTCAGTACAGTACAGCACTGTGTGTGTGTGTGGTGTGTGTGTGTGTGTGTGTGTGTGTGTGTGTGTGTGTACTGTACAATAAGTGTACTGTACAATATAATACAGTACACTTCAGTACAGTACAGCACTGTGTGTGTGTGTGTGTGTGTGTGTGTGTGTGGGTGGGTGTGTGTGCGCATGTGTGTGCGTGCACGAGCGTGTGCGCACGTGTTTGGGTGTGTGCGCATGTGTGTGTGAGTGCATGTGTTGATGTTAAGAAATGTATCAAAATCTGCACATTGGCTTGTGGGTATACTGTTCTGTACACTGTATCATCAGTACAGTACAATACAATACAATACAATACAATACAATACAATACAATACAATACAATACAATACATCCCACCACTAGAATGAGCTTGACTGAGGCCAGTGGTGTTATTTATCCTGTTATT
>NC_139664.1:16875359-16880359 GCF_951799395.1 Argentina silus
GAGCGTGCAGACCTCATCTGGCTCCCTCTTTCTCTCGCTCTCTCTCTCTGATGGTGTGTGTGTGTGCGTGTGTGTGTGTGTGTGTGTGTGTGTGTGTGTGTGTGCTGTGTGTGTGTGTGTGTCTCTCCCTAGGCCTCCGCTTGACTGAAGGCATGAGCAGAAGTGAGATGAGAGGATTCCGGCATGATGAGAAAATGTGGAATCAGACGTTATTTCCACTCCTCAGCCCCAAACGGCTCCACCATACCAAGAGAGAGAGAGGGGGAGGGAGGGAGGGAGGAGGGGAGGGGAGGGGGTGGCTGATGGAGAGTGAATAAGAACAGAACGTGAAAGGAAAATGGACAGGGAGAAAACAGACAGGGCGGTGGGAGGGATGAGGGAGGTAGAGAGGGAGGGAGAGGGGGAGGGAGGGAGAGGAAGATAGGTTAGGAGAGAGCCTCTGTGCTTGCCTGTTCAACCTTCCTACAACACGATCAGCTCCTCCACCCTCCATCTGTACACACACACACACACACACACACACACACACACACACACACACACACACACACACACACACACACACACACACACACACACACAATCAGGCAGTCTGCTAATAAGGAGAAGTACAGCATTGGCCAAGGGGGTTCATGGCATGTGTCTGTGTGTGTGTGTGTGTGTGCGCGTGTGTGTGCGTGCCCTAGCCTAGCATGCGTGTGCGTATGTGTGTGTGTGTGTGTGTGTGTGTGCGAGTACGCGTGTGCGTGTGTGTGTGGAGACAGCCAGCTTTTAAATATTAATCTCAAGGTCAAAGGGAGAGAGCTTTTTGATATTCATGCAGCAGAGTGTTGTTCCCCTCTGTGTAGCCACTACAGCCTTATTACTGCTGCTGCTGCGCTACGCTAGGCTACGCTACGCTACGCTAGGCTAGGCTACGGTCGCTCTCTGGGCCATTACATTGTTGTCTGTTTACATACACCTTCACAGCATTCATACTGTGTGTGATTGTCTCTGTGTGGAACAGACAGGCACACACACACACACATGCATGCATGTGATTCGGGGGCTTATATTTGTATGCATGTGTGCTTGGATGTCGCGGGTGGGTGTGTGCATGTGTGTGTGTGTGTGTGTGTGTGTGTGTGTGTGTGTGTGTGTGTGTGTGTGTGTGTGTGTGTGTGTGTGTATGTGTCTGTATCAAACTGTATCAGGGCAATCCTGCACTGTGGTTAAGGCAGGGTGGGCTGTGTGTGTGTGTGTGTGTGTGTGTGTGTGTGTGTGTGTGTGTGTGTGTGTGTGTGTGTGTGTGTGTATGTGTGTGTATGTGTGTGTATGTGTCTGTATCCTCACTGTATCAGGGCAATCCTACACTGTGGTTAAGGCGGGGTGGGCTGTGTGTGTGTGTGTGTGTGTGTGTGTGTGTGTGTGTGTGTGTGTGTGTGTCTGTGTGTGTCTGTGTGTGTGTGTGTGTGTGTGTGTGTGTGTGTGTGTGTGTGTGTGTGTGTGTGTGTGTGTCTGTATCTATCTGTATCAGGGCAATCCTGCACTGTAGTTAAGTGAAGAGCTCCTGGGACGCTTCATTATTTAAGTCATTCATCAAACTGGCCTCTTCCTCCCCTGTGCTCTGGCAGCACAGATCTACCATTCACACACACACACACACACACACACACACACACACACACACGCACACACACACACTGGGACTGTCCAGCACAGTGGGAACGTGGGAGAGAAAATGAGAAAATGGAGAGAGGAGGGTAAGAATTGTGAGTTCTACTGGTGGAGGAAGAATAGTCATTCAAATAACTGTCTAGGCAGAGGGAGAAGAGGAGAACATACTGCTTCAGTATCGAATGATCATGTTTCACATGTAGAAGTGGATGAGGAATAATGTGGAGCTTCAGAGGATGATGTTGATGATGTTCTCACCTAGCCTCTTCTTTAAACAGCGTACAGGTATTACTTCATACAGTAGCATCAATCAATCGTTCAATCAACCAAACTATCTTTTTAAGGCATGTTTCGTACGTGAACGCTATATCATTCGCTGAAAATTCTATTCTAAAGTCCTATTTGACTTCATGCTATAGGTTCATAGCTGGTCGACTCAAAATGTCATCTGACGAAATGTGTTGGATGTTTGTCTGTCTGTCTCTGTCTGTGTCTGTCTGTCTCTGTCTGTCTCTGTCTGTCTGTCTGTCTGTCTGTCTGTCTGTCTGTCTCTGTCTGTCTGTCTGTCTGTCTGTCTGTCTGTCTCTGTCTGTCTGTCTGTCTGTCTGTCTGCCTTTGTTGTAGTCACACTCTCTCTAACCCTCCCAGTCAATGTCATCCTAACACACTGGCTGACATCAGGGCTGCATTCAGGAGCAAGTGACTGCTCTGTTTCTCAGTAATTACATTGTGAACCGTGTGTGTGTGTGTGTGAGTGTGTCAGTGTGTGTGTTTGTATTTCGCCCCGTTGCAGAAACATGTCACTTCTCATGCTCCTGTCCGTCTCAGAGACAGATACAATATGAGACACACATCTGGTTGTGAGTGGAGGGGAAGGAACTCTACTGTACTGGCGCTGCTCTCTGTCTGCTGGGTGACATGAGAGAGAGAGAGAGAGAGAGAGAGAGAGAGGGAGGTAGAGAGAGAGAGAGAGAGAGAGAGAGAGAGAGAGAGAGAGAGAGAGAGAGAGAGAGATTCTATTTTGTGTCAGCCTCAACATATTTCAGTCTGAGCTGGGTTTTTTTAGGTTTTTGAGGTTTTGCAGTTAGATTCTCAGTGCTCAGGAGAATGTCATCCACCAAAGTCTATCAATAACTCCTCTGCAATCAACGCCATATATGTTAAACATATAGTACACAGTATACATATAGTACACAGTTAAACCCATGTTTTCCCTGTGGTCCTCTGTGGCTCAGTTGGTAGAGCATGGCGCTAACAACACTTAGGTTGTGGGTTTGATTCCCACTGAGACCATATATACTGAAAAATGTATGCACTCACTGCAATGTAAGTTGCTTTGGATAAAAGCATCAGCTAAATGGCCTATATTATTATTATATTATATTTCCAGTTAGACCCGTGTTTCACAGTGGTACCCCATAGTGCAGACATGTACTTCAGACTGAGCAGTTCAGTTAACACCCATGCCTCCCCCCCACAGCGCCCAGGGCCACTAGCCCCATGCCCTCTCCCCCCCCCCACAGCGCCCAGGGTCACAAACCCCATGCCCCCCCCCCCCCCCACCACCCCCAGTGGCCCAGCCAGAGCCCAGTCGGAGGCGTGCTCCATAGGTCATGCCAGGCGGCAGCCTCACTTGAGCCCTGTTGACAGACTATTGTTTACAGTATGTGTAGCCAGCGTGGGGCTGCCTGCCTGCATGGATGGGGGCCCGGCAGGGGGGCACTAGGAGGGCGGGGGAGTGGGTGGAGGTAGCGGGTGTCTGCTGGCAGGGGGGCGAGGGTGCGGGGCTCAGCGGGGGGGCGAGGGGGGCTGGCACGAGCCCAGCGCTCTTTGATGCTCTGCAGCTCAGAGAGGAAGCGCAGGGAGAGGGGGAGTGCGGCGAGGGAGAGGGAGAGAGAGAAAGAGAGGGGGAGAGAGAGGGAGAGGGAGAGACGTGGAATGAAAGAGAAAAGGTTACCTGTGGATGGGCCAACCTTCAGCGCAGGGGGGGGGGAGAGAGGGGGGGGGCTTTGATGTGAGGCCAGACTGAAGGAGCGCATCGATCGCACGGGGAGAGAGGGGGGTGGGGTGGGGTAGGGTGTGTGTGTGGGGGGGGGTGTATCGGCTGGGGGCCACTGCTCACCCACATCATGCTTCCAGTGTTCAGAGAGGGACGTGGTCTGGATCCATAGACTAGGATGTGGAGGTTTATCCCTGCTGTGGAGAAGCTGGGAAGTGTGTGTTAACCTCATGTATGCATAGCAAAGTGCATTTCTGTAGAGAAAGTTAAAGATTCCATCTTTTTGCTGCTATCTACCGAAATAGAATCTTTCATCTTTCCATTGTATTTCTGTTGGGGGAGCATCCAGCTTTAGCTCCAGTGTATGTATGTGTGTGTGTGTGTGTGTGTGTGTGTGTGTGTGTGTGTGTGTGTGTGTGTGTGTGTGTGTGTGTGTGTGTGTGTGTGTGTGTGTGTGTGTGTGTGTGTGTGTGTATCTGTATGTGTGTGTGTGTGTGTGTGTGTATGTGTGTGTGTGTGTGTGTGTGTGTGTGTGTGTGAGGGGAACAGAGAAGACCCTGCTGGGCTATGGGCATCTAGAGATCAGAGGTGTGTGTATGTCAGTGCTCCCAACTCAGGAACAACACCTGCTGTGCAACAACTCCCACACAATACACTGTTGCTTCAGAGCCACCGCTCGTTCCCACAATGCATCACTATTTCAAAGTCCCATCTCCCAGAAGGCACTGCTCCTACAGAGAGGTTTCTCCTACAAGGTTCTGACATGGCACCCGCTGTGACAGAACTCCCATAATGCACTGAGGTAGCTCCTGTGGAGGGGCTTCCAGCATGCTTTGTGCTCATTGGCTGTTGGGGGACTCCTGCTACACATCTGTCAGGCTGCTAACAATACCTCCTCCCTCTTTATCTCCGTCCCTCTCTCCCTCCGTCCCTCCGTCCATCCCTCCCTCCTCCACCCTCCCTCCCTCCCACTGGGTCAGCGTGCTCTGCTCTCCTAAAATCATGCTCCCCCTGCAAGGGGTGACGGTGGGAGCGTGACTTTAGATGCAGTATGTAGCAACTGTCTACCATTAACACAAGCCTAGATAAACATGCCAACTAACAAACAACCTAACTCACTTACTTACTAATGAACAAAACTGACTAACTAACTAACTAACTAACTAACTAACTAATTAGCTAGCTAGCTAACAAACTAACTAACTAACTAACTAACTAACTAACTAACTAACTAGCTAGCTAACAAACTAACTAACTAGCTAACCCTAACCCTAACTAACTAACTAACTAACTAACAAGCTAGCGACATAACTAACTAACCAAGTAAACTAAGTCACACTAAGGT
>NC_139664.1:16895359-16900359 GCF_951799395.1 Argentina silus
ATGCCCTAAAAACATATTTAAATGACAATGACCAAAGCCATGCATTTGTATATTTCATAGTCATTGTAGAACATGAATTACAATGACTAACAGACCTACAATGGTAACATGGAGGAGTTCTGTAGGTGTTCTGGTGTGCCAGCTGAATGGCCGATGAATCCCCTGGTTGATGAATGACCTCTAGGTTTACATGTACAACCGTATCTGTTGTCGTTGTTGTTGTTGTTGATGCACAAACATGGTTCTGCACACTTGTAGTTTGAACAACCTTTTTCCTAACTTCGGTGACCCGTGTTATGATGTTATAAATTGTCCTTCTTGACAGGGAGTAAATTACTGCAAACACACATGCACATGCACACGCACACGCACGCACGCACACTCACACACACACACACACACTCCAGTTCTCTGCCATGTCAGAAGCCAGCGTTGGCTAATCTCCACTGAGATGCTGAGATCTTCATTAGCCTGGCAGAGGGACTGCACTGTAAGATACCTCAGACACACACAGCTCTCTCTCTCTCTCTGTAACTCTCTCACACATGCACACACACACACACACACACACACACACACACAGAAATGCACGCGCACACACACAGACACACACAGACACACAGACACACACACACACACACACACACACACACACACACACACACACACACACACACACACACACACACACACAGTTAGACATGGCTATTATCAGGGTGATTACCGCTACACCACATGGCATCATGGTTACTGTTGTCATCCTACTACCCACAGGAGACACCCTCCTCTGTCAGGAGGGACTATAGGCTGTAGGTCTGTCCTCTGTAACACTCTGTTCCTGTCCCCCCCCCCCCCCACACACACACACAGAAATGCACGCACACTCACACACACACACACACACACACACACACACACACACAGACATGTGTGCATTCACACACAGACACAGACACGCACTCATACACACAGACATACACAGACACCCACACACACACACCCACACAGACACACACACACACACACAAGCACGCACGCACACACGCACACACGCACACACACCCTCCTGGGTGATTTGACGCTAATGCCCAATGACATCCTCGCTCAAACCTGCAGCAGTGATCGTGTCACCTCTTACCGCTGACGTGATGAGTGAAAGGACGGCTCAGCCAGGGGTGCACACACACACACACACACACACACACACACACACACACACAGACACACACACACACACACACACACACACACACACACACACACACACACACAGACACACACACACAGACACACACACACACACACACACACACACACACATACACATGTGCACTCACACACAGAGACACACACACACACACACACACACGCACATATACTGCTCACTTTTAATTGAGTTGAAACAAGGATGAACTTTGCTAATCAGGCAAGGTTTCTCTACCACCTGCAGACTGGTAATTCACTCCATCTTAGAGAAGTGACCTACATAGACCCTACTCACTGATCACACTCCCTACTGTTTTCACTGGTCATACACACTGATCACACTCCCTCCTGTTTTCACTGGTCATACACACTGATCACACTCCCTACTGTTTTCACTGGTCATACTCACTGATCACACTCCCTCCTGTTTTCACTGGTCATACTCACTGATCACACTCCCTCCTGTTTTCACTGGTCATACTCACTGATCACACTCCCTACTGTTTTCACTGGTCATACACACTGATCACACTCCCTCCTGTTTTCACTGGTGATACTCACTGATCACACTCCCTCCTGTTCTATATGTTCCAGCGGTTTTCAAGTTCAGTGCTCAACATTGATCATGTCCATAATCCATAAAGCAGCGATTGTGTTTGTCAGTGATGTGTTGTTTTTTTATATATAAAGTGAGTTAGCAGCCTGTGAGAGTGCTATCAAGGACGCTCTTACGAAGAGAAAGTAAAGGAAGGGTAGAATGCAGGGATGGAAAGCAACAACACATGAAAATGGAGAAGAAACGGTGGTCGGAGGAGAAAGAGAAGAGAATAGAGGAGGACACCGAGGATAGAGAGAAAGAGAGAGAGATGGTGAGAGAGAGATATGTGGAAGGGAGGCTAAAGGTGGATCAAGACAGAGATGGAGTGGGTGTGTGAGAGAGAGAGAGAGAGAGAGACAGAGAGAGAGACAGAGAGAGAGAGACAGAGAGAGAGAGAATAGAGAGAGAATAGAGAGAGAGAGAGAGAGACAGAGAGAGTGAGAGAGAGACAGAGAGAGAGAGACAGAGAGAGAATAGAGAGAGAGAGACAGAGAGAGAGAGAGTGAGAGAGAGACAGAGAGAGAGAGACAGAGAGAGAGAGAGAGAGAGAATAGAGAGAGAGAGAGACAGAGAGAGTGAGAGAGAGACAGAGAGAGAGAGACAGAGAGAGAATAAAGAGAGAGAGACAGAGAGAGAGAGGGGGAGGTTATGCAGAGGAGAGCAGCATGGCGTGGTGGTGCCGTAGTGTGGTGTGGCTGCACTCACCCGGGCTCTAACCCGCCTGAGATGAACACAATCAGGCCGCGCTGGCGAACGGTGGGTTGCCATGGCAACCTGGCGGTGCTGCCTGCGTGGGACAAAGGCTGGCGGGTCCCGTCCCTCCGTGTGTGTGCGTGCGTGTGTGTGTGTGTCTGTGTGAGCGACGTCTGTCTCTGTGTGTGTCTGTGTGTGTGTGTGTGTGTGTGTGTGTGTGTGTGTGTGTCTGTGTGTGTGTGTGTGTGTGTGTGTGTGTGTGTGTGTGTAAGTGTGTGTAAGTGTGTGTGGGGGGGGGTGTGTGTGCGTGTGTGTGTGTGAGCGACGTGTGGCAGAGTGGGCAGGGCCCTCCTGGGGCCTCCATTCGCCTGTCTCTCACAGAGACCACAGGGGCCCTGGGAGGATGAGGGGGAGAGAGAGAGAGAGAGAGAGAGAGAGAGAGAGAGAGAGAGAGGAAGATGGAAGACGAGAGAGAGTCAGTGAAAGAGGGGGTGAAAAGAGGAGGGGTGAAAGGGCAAGGGAAAGTCCACAGGAGCCCGATTACGGGAGGAGAGAGAGGGAAGGGGGCAAAGAAGAAGGGAAGGAGAGAGAGAGAAAGAGAGAGAGATAAGTTTGGAGTTTTAACACACCTTTATTGTACACTTAAGGAATTACACAACTAGGACAATGGAACACAACACCCATATACACCATATACACCTGGTAAAACAACGAAGAAAACCACCAAATCAATACACCAAATTGGCACAGCAGACCCCCACCCCCTCCCCAACATATCACCACCACAAACACAAGTTCCCCCCTCTACTACACTACACACCGCTCCTCTATAGCCCCACAGAGAGAAAGAGAGAGAGAGAGAGAGAGAGAGAGAGAGAGAGAGAGAGAGAGAGAGAGAGAGGGCGGACAGTAAAGGCTAGGGAGAGTCCACAAGGACACATCCACAGTAGGAGAGGGAGGGAGGGCAGGGAGAGAGAGAGAGAGAGAGAGATGGAAGGAGAGAGAGAGAGCGATGGAGAGTTGAGAGGAATGGTCAGGGTAGGGAGAGTCCACTGGGGAATGCCTTGAGATAGTGTAGAAAGAGAATAGAACAGTAGGAAAGCGAGCCCTCTCTCTCTCTCTCTCTCTCTTTCTTTGAAAGAATGAGAGACAGAGAAAGATAGAGGTCAAGGTAAGCATAGGCGATGAGGAGAACAAGAAGGCACGGTTGAATGTCAAAAGGAGAAATAGTTGAACCTCCGAGCTCCTCAGAATTTGATAAAAGCTCTCTCATTCTACTGTTGTTTCGTGTGTCAGTGTGCTGTATCACTCCTAAAATGGCCGAACTTGTCGCGCAAACAAACTTGTCTTTCTTTTGTCTGTCCCCCTGTTAGGTGTGGACCATACTAACAGAGATCTACAGAGGAACTTTGTGAGTAAAACAGTTTCGTCATTTATTTCGTTTGTCGATCATCCCTGTTAGTCGCTGTCTCTCTCTTTCTTCTTTCTGAAGCGCTGAAGAACATGGATTAGAAAAAATCGTCATTCTCATTTAAGACTTCAGTATTTGTCTCGAATAGAATTTTCTCGAATAGTTTTTTCCTTCATTCTACCCCTCGTATCAACCCCGCACGTGCTCCGAGACGCTCGTAGATAAACGCCAACGCCGACGTGAATCTCACGAAGCGACACGGAACAATGCTATCTGTTTGAATTCAAATTCGATATCTTTACTGTCCCGTATCATGTGTTCAAATGTATTTTAGACTCCAAGACAACCAGACAGTGTTTTTTTTAGTTTTTTTTTTATGGAGGTCATCACTAATCCAGACGCCAGAGGTAGTAGGCCAACGCGTAGTTTGTCAAAGCTGATGACATGTCTCAGATAGAGCCGGTGTGAGCGGTGACAGAGAGATTGGAGCAGAGAGCCACCGGATGAGAAGGGGCTGTTTTCTATCTCTTGTCTTGTTGTTAATGTACATGACCGCTCCTTATGGGAGACATTTCCTCTCTTTCTCTCCCAACTTTGAATACACAATCACATAAATGTTTGTGTGCACACACACACATGCGCATGCGCACACACACACACACACACACATACACACATAGGCTCAGGCTCAGGCTCAGGCTCAGGCACACACACACACACACACACACACACACACACACACACACACACACACATAGGCTCAGGCTCAGGCTCAGGCTCAGGCTCAGGCACACACACACACACACACACACACACTTACAGGCTCAGGCTCAGGCACACACACACACGCACGGGTACACACACACACACACACACACACACACACACACACACACACACGTACAGTCTCAGGCTCAGGCACACACACACACACACGCACGGGTACACACACACACATACACACACACACACACACTCCCACACACACACTCACTCACACACCCATACTGTACGTCTGCTGTCTAGCCTGTCTCCTCGGCCCTGACATCAAACTGATTGTCCTCATAGTGAGTGAACATGTTTACACACACG
>NC_139664.1:16912859-16921504 GCF_951799395.1 Argentina silus
ATAGCAAGCCACTTCTCCAGCCAATCGGGTCACCATAGCAAGCCAGTCCTCCAGCCAATCGGGTCACCATAGCAAGCCAGTTCTCCGGTGTGAAAACTGGAATGAAACGCAGTGCTTGCGTTTGTGTGTGATTGACAGGGGAGCAGGGATGGCTCCTCATCTGACGGGAGGGAGCTTAGAGATTTTTGAGAGAGTGAGCGAGGGGCAGTCATAGAAGATAGATCTCCTCTCAGAACATTTGACATACTGATAGCTGACAGCGTGTCACGAGAATTACACCAAACTATAATAAAACAAATCTACGTGGAAAGTTGCCTAAGGCAGCTTTAAACAGATGATCTTCCTGGTAGACTAGAGGACCTATTGCAATACAGTAGTGTTCCATTTGCATGTATTGTACTCGTGGGGGCAGGAATATACATGTGTGTGTGTGTCTACGCCTGCAGTATGCTACATCTATGTCATAACAAGCATGTATCCTACATGTGTCTCTGCGTGTCTTTTCACGCTCAAACCTCCCTGTGGATTTCAACAATGTCATGAAGAGTTGAAGGTTTCTTGCTGTATTTTTTATTTAAAGTGGAACACACACAGACACACAGACACACACACACACACACACACACACACACTACACACGCACACACGCACACTTGACACACACTTGACACACAGACACACACACACACACACACACACTACACACACACATGCATACTTGACACACACACATGCACGCTTGACACACACACACACATACACACACTTACACTACATACACACACACACACACACACACACACACACACACACACACACACACACACAGACACTACACACACAGCCCATGTCTATGTGATGATATTCTATTTCCTGCTCCTCAGTCCTGACCTGACGTGGAGGGATGTGCAGCATCTGATCGCCATGACAGCCAAGGTCCCGGACCCCAAAGAACCAGGCTGGAGCATCAACGGAGCAGGGTACCACATTCATGACAGGTACTAGTCCTACACACACACACACACACACACACACACACACACACACACACACACACACACACACACCATATACAGTAAACGACGTAAACATATATAGTAAACAACATAAACCACAGACACAGCATCCACCATAGACATCACACCTTACATGGTAGACATCACAGCCTCTGTGAAGAGATAAAGAGACCTTTTTATCTGTTTATGACTGTTTAAACAAGTGATGCTGGCTGGGGGGGAGAAGCATCATTGTTAGTGCATCACCCAGTCCTGTGTGTGTGTGTGTGTGTGTGTGTGTGTGTGTGTGTGTGTGTGTGTGTGTGTGTGTGTGTGTGTGTGTGTGTGTGTGTGTGTGTGTGTGTGTGTGTGTGTGTGTGTGTGTGTGTGTGTATGTGTGTGTGTGTGTGTCAGAGCTTGTATAGCCTCCCTGATTTACTACAGCGAGCAGGGCTCAGGAAATGGAAGCGCTCTCTCTCTCCTAATGTACAAGGCGGGGATCAGAGTGAGAGATGTTTTAACCGGCGCTCCTCCAGACATCGTATAAACGTTTTAACAACGCTTTTACAACGCCTTTACAATGTCAGCCGGGCAATGGCACCAGCTGTAATCAGTCATGGAATTGTAATGTATTTTCTCTGCTATCTCGCTCTCATTCATCCATCCCTCCCTCTCTCTCTCTCTCTCTCTCTCTCTCTCTCTCTCTCTCTCTCTCTCCACCTCTCGCTCTGTCACTCTCCCACCCCCCCCCCTCCTCTCCCTCTCCTCTCTCGCTGTCTTTCACTCTCACTCATTTTCTCATCATCCTTCTCTCTTTCCTTCTCATCTTTCTCTCTTTCCTCGCCACTCTTTCTTTGCCGTCTGAAATATGTCATGTAATAGATTGTAATCAGTGTGTTGCTGTGGAGAAGGATAGATTAATGAGATTATAATGATTCTGATCACAGTGGCAGACAGTAGTGGAGAGACGTCCATTAAGGCTCTTTGGCTGAGGACTGGTAATGCGCTGATCATATTGAAGCTCAGCATAGACCAGAGTCATGATGAGAGATGGTTCACAGCCGGGAGAAAGACCGTCAGGGGACAGAGCCGATGGGTTTAGGGTCACTGTATGTATGGCTTTATGGTGCCTTAACGTGTGTGTTTGATACCATTCCTCATTGGATGCCATCCATTACAACGAGCCCGTCCTCCGATTTCTACCGCCGCCAGCCTCCACCGATGAAGTATCTGAAATATATGGAAATGTGAAATATATCAAGATATCTAAGGAGGATGCTCTGTGAAAATAACGTCTAGTTTTTAGCTTGTAGAATGTCTGTTGGTTGGGGGCCTCTGTGAACTGGTACTTATTTTTAGGGTTTAAGGGATTATGCCGAATATATTTAACCGCAGAAGATAATTATTTCCTCAGTCAATTTAACTGATGAAATAATGGTTGGGTAAAAAAAATAAAAAAAATAATAATATATACAAAAAAAAGAAGAAGAATAGTCCTTGAACTTGGATGTGTTGTGTTGTGAGGAGTTCTAGCTGTAGATGGAGCCAGACAGGGAGTCTCTCTGAGCCTGAATGACCGTGTGAACAGTGTTTGAGTAGCCTGTAGTTTAGTTAACAAGGCGGGCAGCTAAAGGCTTCACTGGGGACATTTGTGGATTAGGGACAGATGGCTGTTGTGAAAGGAGCAACTGCACGGCTTTTAAGGGTGAGTACGGAAGAAAAGACATTTCAAAGTGGAAGGGGTTGGGGGGTTTGATGTAAGGGGGGGGAGGGGGGGGGGGTGGGGAGGGGCTGGTGGGTTAGTATCCCAGAATTCCATCTGTTTGACCTCCATATGGACTACAAGGCTTTAGAAAGCGTTGATGTCGGGGACCGACCCCCGGCTCCTCATCGCCACGGCGACGATAAACATGTCAGCCGCCACACGCCAGCGCAATCTGCAATCAGATTTACTGTGCATGAAATATGGCAGAGCTTTTATTGGTCCAAAGACCTGTCACTCATAATTTATTGGCTGTTGCTAGGCCTGCTGTGATGTCAGTGAGTTCCCTGCCCCCCTCTGGAGAACAAGAGAGAGAGACAGAAGGGGAGAGAGAGAGAATGAGAGAGAGAGAGAGAGAGAGAGAGAGAGAGAGGAGAGTGAGAAGGGGTGATAGAGAGAGAAAGAAAAGGAAGGAAAGAGAGAGAGAAACAGAGAACAAGGGAGCAGAGAGAAAAGGAGAGAGAGGGTGATGGATCTAGGAAAAAAAAGGAGAAAAGAATAACATGCATCCATCCTCCTCCATTGTGTAAGGCTTTATTAGATTGACAGAGTGTCCAAGTATAGGCCCTGTACCGTACAAATGGTGCTGCTATGGTCTCCTCACACACACACGCACACGCACACGCACACGCACACACACACACACACACACACACACACACCCCCCACACACACACACCTATCTACATACAAATGGACCTGCTCTGCTCTGGTCCCCTCTCTCTCTCTCTCTCTCTCCCACAGCTCTGTAGTCCTCTGAATACTGACACCTATTGATCATGTGGTCCTCAGTGGAAAAAATAATCTCTGCTTAGAATCTTCACTTGAAGTATCTGACCCAGAAATAGGGAACAGAGTAGAGATGTGGGTGTCTGATCGCTGAGGGCGGGCCGTCCACAGCAGAACAGAGCAGAGCACGGAGCTGCACGTACAAACAGGCTTAATTTCATTTAATCTCTTTGGATAGGCTAGGTGAAACTATTGTAATTACACTGTGGAAGATTGGATGGAGAATAACAGAGAAGAAAAGATCAAAGAAACATTGCCCTCTCTGTAAAGACAAAGTGAATATCAAGGAGAATGCATGAGCAGCGAAATGGTAGTCGTATCTCCCCAAAAAAAAGAAAAGCTCAGAAATAAAAAATGAGATAAGATTCCAATCCCCTTTTTGAAAAATGACGCCACGCTCGCAGAGAACTATTAGAATGTTTACATTTGCGGCATTTTGTTCCGTATCAAAATAATTAATTGCCTCCGTTTTCAAATTAAAAGTACATTACAACACAATTAAGGATGCAAATGATCCCAGACCTGTCGCAAGCAGCCAGAAAAAGTGAGGGAGAGAAATAGAGAGAGAGTTTGGTGATGCATGAGGGTGTGTGTGTGTGTGTGTTATTGTGTACTAGGTGTGTGTGTGCGTGTGCGTGTGTGTGTGTCCTAATAAACAAGAGAGTAATTGGGTCAATCTACCAAGAGAAACTAATAGACCCTAGGATGGTGTGTAGTTTATGAGTTGTTAGACAAACAGTCAGTTTGTACACATGATACAACCACACACACACACACACACAGACGGACACCCCCCCCCACACACACACACACACACACCAAACAACACACACACTCCTTTCGCTCTCTCTCTCTCTCCATCCCTCTCCCTCTCTCTCTCCCTCTCCCTCTGACCTCCAAGGCTTTTTCGTTTCGTGAAAGATGTCTACATCACCGTAGAATTGTGGAACCGTAAAACATAATTTTGCCATAACCTTCCCTCTTTGGAGAGAAAACAGATATAAAAGTATATAGCGTGTGGTTTACTGCGGCCCTCTCTCGCCCTGCCTGGCAGCAGCACGCCCGACTGATGGATGCCCTGCGTCGCCCGCCTTTTAATTGCTCGTAAATTTTTGATCCGGGGAAACGCCACGTTCTCCTTGTCCCCTTGGCGACAGGGGTGACAGAGCAACCCAGGAGGATATTAAAGACCCTAGTCAGGGTACAGACGTAGAGATCTAGTAGACTAGAATATACACTATAGTAATCTTATATTAAAGTCCCCAGTCAGAGTAGAGACATAGAGATCTAGCAGAGTAGAATACAGAACCATAGAATCCAGACCAGGGGATCTAGTAGTTTAGAAGACTATATATAAAAGACCCCCAGTCTGAAAAATCTATGAAAGTGGGTACTTCACAAATTGCAAAGTGTAAACAAAACTGGAGACACTTGTCATTTTTGGAGACAGGCGTCAGTGTTATAATTGCCAGCAAAAGAGAGTCAGCGTGGGAGCTAATTTACTGTCAATTCCAGTAAGATACTAAATGGACCTTACCTGCAAGCTTAGTAAACCTTGGGCCAAATCAGAATATCTTTACCGTCCATTGCTACCGCTCAGGTTTCCTTTTGCTAGCAATTATAACGGTGAAGTCTGTCTCCACAAATGACAAAAACTGTCTCCAGTTCTCTTGACGTTCTGCAGTTTGGGACGTACATTATTTCACAGCGTATTGAGGCATAGAGAGCTGGACGGCAGGTCTAGTAGAGAAACAAGGCCAGCTGATCTATTAATCAATCAATCAATCAATCAATCAATCAATCAGTCAACTAAAGAATCAATCAATGAAATGTACTGTATTTGTATAACACTCTTGACAATCATAATTGTCCCAAAGTGCTTTACAACCAGAACAATATACAAACAATATAAACATTAAATGCAATATAGACAAGTATGAACTACTGTAACACCCAACCCAGCTGTCTAACAGATCTAAAAGCCCCCACACACAGAGACATAGAGACCTACACTACAGTACAACTAAAGCTGGGAGATCTAGCAGACCTAGGATGCTTATCATAGACCGTATGTAAGAAAGCCATTCTGCTCCGTCCTGTCATATCATTGGTTGATCTCATATCATCTAGATTACAGACTATACCATAGAAACCAAGTCCAAGTGATCCAGTTTAGAAGATTATAATACACACCACCAGGCCTGGAGATGGAGCCAACCGGAGTGTTAAAGAGGGCTGTTACAGACTCTCGAAAAAAGCATCGAGACAACATGAGGCGTGAGCATTTTGGAGCTGTATTTCTTCTGTGAACATGTTTTCGCTTTCGCGTCTTCTATCGGTTGATAAATGATAGCAAACGCCCAGGGAATGGTGTCTGGTCTTTTATGGAGGTTGGTCGTTCTGTGTTGTAAGGGGTTTCTGTACTTTAGATGCAGTATACTGTGGGTTCGGACACATTTAGGCATGCGGGATGACGCTCTCTTTGAAGACAGTGACATTCCCATTGGAGAAAACTCTCACTTTCTTTTTCTACCGAGGCTCCTCTCTTCCAAATAACCCCCCAACCCTCCCCCCCCCCGTGTGTGTTTGAGCAAATTGCCGGTCTCAGATACTTTGAGGAACGTGAGAAGAGCTTGGAAGGAAAACCAAACATGTCGGAGTTGTTTAAGTAGAGAAATATAGGAGCTTATATTAACATACACAGAGGCTTTATGTTAAAGTGCTCCTTGAAGTGCCTTCACAGTGTTGACAGTTATGGATGGGAGTGAGTTTGAGGGATGACTCATCAAAATTCATATCCTGTATCTCTCTGACGGATGGAGAGAGGAACGGGTGTGCCTATAGGATGTCTCAGATCTTTGTCATCCTCACAAGATAACAATGAACATATGTTTAGATACTGTACATATGAAGTACATCTGTAAAAGTATGACTAGGTTTGCCCTGACCCTTTGTGAGACGTACGCATTCACCATGGGGAGAAAAAAAAAATCGATAGAACCGGGTATTGAAAATAATGACAATAAAAATAAATCTGAAGTTCAGTATTATCCGGTTTGATTGTATTTTCTCTCTCTCCCTCTCGCTCTTTCTCTCTGCCCTCCCGACCCTCCCTCCCTCCCCCCCCCTCCCTCTTTCTCTCTCTCTCTGTTCTTCTCCCTCTCTTCTCCCTGCTGTGTTTGTGTTTTGGGTCAGTCTCATTAGCTAGTGAGCGTTCCTGTAGGTGGTCGTTCCTGTTGTGATCTCTCCCTCCACGTTGATCCTGATCCCTCTCAAGTAGCAGACCTGCAAGGCCAAACACACACTGACAGACAGACCGAAGGGGGGGGGGGGGGGGGGGGGGTCACTGTCTGGGGCAAGGGGGTCGGAGGTCAAAGGGCACTTGTGTAGGTTGGGGTCATGCTCAGCTGCCCCCCGGCTCATCGGCGATCTGGAACATGAACACAATCGCGCGCGCACACACACACACACTACACAAACATACACACACACACACACACACTCAGGCTGACCGATACAAGACAACCGAAGCGGTGTTGTGTTCTGCTCGGCGCCGAGAGAGAGAGAGAGAGAGTGAGAGGGAGAGAGAGAGGGAGAGAGAGAGGGAGAGAACGATGGGTGAGGTTGAGCAACCCCACAAGCTTCACCCCCCAATTACTCATTCTCTTAAAGGCCTATTAAAACATAATTGCCCAGCGATTTACATCCAAGTTAATGTGGCTCCCGGATAATTTATTATTTTCCATAAGCCTTTCTCTTTTGTACGGACAGAGAAATAGACTGTAATTTCCTGAGTCATGAAGAAAGCCATGTTGGCAGCGGAGTGTAATTGTTTAAACCCCCTCTCTCAGACACACGCACACTCTCACACACACACACACGCACACACACGCACGTGCACGCACACACACACACACACACACACACATGCGCACTCACACACACACATGCACACACACACACACACACACACGTGCACACACACACACACACACACACACCCTCTCAGTCACCTTCCCAGTCGCCCCCTTTTAATCCTCGTTATCGCTCTCATTAGCTAAAGGTCAGAGGTCGCCCAGCGCCCCAGAAACACAAACACGGGCACTGGGGAGGACAGGAGGGGGAGGACAGGAGAGGGGGAGGACAGGAGGGGGGGGTTGGTGGTAGCTCCATAGCCTGGCTATCTTCTACCCCTTGTCTTCTGGGCTTAAGGTGGAAGTAGTCTAGCTGGCCCTCTCTCTCTCTCTCTTTCTTCCTCCCTCTCTCTCTCCATCCCTCCCTCTCTCCATCTCGCTTCACCTTTGCTGTGTGATCCCTCCTTCCCTAACCTCTGCTGTGTGATCCTTCTCCCACTCTCTCTCTTCCTCACCCCTCCCTTTCACCTTCCCCCTCTCCCTCTCCCTCTCCCTCTCCCTCTCCCTCTCCCTCTCCCTCACCTCTCCCTCACCTCTCCTCTCACCCTGGCTCTATGCTGTGTGATCTGTCTGCAGGAATCACAACCTTGTTTTCCCCCCAGTGTCCCCCTCTAATTGGAGCTAATAAAGATCAATTAAAGTCATTAAGTGCTTTGCTTGAATGAGGGCTGGCCGGTGAATGCATTAGCAGACCTGCTCTCTGCAGCGCTCCCTTCCCTGCTGGGGTATGGGCCAGGGCTATGGCTGGGGAACTGGGCTGGGGTCGGGACTGGGGCTGGGGGTATGGACCAGAGCTGGGGCTGGGGCTGGGGCTGGGGCTGGGGCTGGGGCTGGGGCTGGGGCTAGGGGAATGGACCAGAACTGGGGCTGGGGCTGGGGTTATGGACCAGAACTGGGGCTGGGGCTGGGGGTATGGACCAGAGCTGGGGCTGGGGCTGGGGCTGGGGCTGGGGCTGGGGGTATGGACCAGAACTGGGGCTGGGGCTGGGGGTATGGACCAGAGCTGGGGAGAGGCATACAAGCAGGTTAACAGATGGGCAGACAGATAATATATGCTGTATATATATATATAGAGAGAGAGAGAGATGGAGTGATATAGAAACATATGAACATCTGATTCACAGGACAGCAGGGGTGTGTGGTAGACAGTGGTGTGATCATACCTATGGGAAACCTGTGTGAGTG
>NC_139664.1:16931704-16956704 GCF_951799395.1 Argentina silus
GGTGATATACTACGTGTGAATGTGCGCGCCTGTGATTTAGTAAGAGAGACAGAAGGAGTTCTCAGCTCTTTCAAGATGTTTTGTGAACATACTGTCATCTTGAGAACGAATGGCGCTCAATGACGCTCTCGACTTTGTTCAGTCGAAGCCCGAGACCTAGGATTTATGGTCAGGTGTATATTTCCCTCTCTGCGCTCCTTCCAAAGTACATTGAGACTATTTTGGATTCCTACATTTTTCCACTGCGTACAGGGAAAAAAACAGTATGATTCCATTTATTATGGCTTTGGGAGTTGTTGTTTTTTTTTTAATTCTCTCCCCCTTTCTATCTTCCTCTCTCCATGTCTTTTTATAGTTTTGTGGTTCACCTCCCCTGCTGTGCTTCTATTTTCATGAATGCCTTAAGAAGTAATTGGAGATTTTTTTTTTTTATGCTATCTGTGTTATTGCAGCCTGTGTTGTGTTCTGTGTGTTTGGAGAACAAGTACATATCTGAGGTATCCACAGTATACCCTCTCACTGGACTCTCTCTGGATGCTACCACTTTTATGTACCACCATTAGTTCATGTTTTGCTTTGTTTGTATGCACACACACACACACACACACACACACACACACACACACACATACACACACACACACACACACGTATACACACTTTCTCTTTCTTTCTCGCTCTCTCTTTGACACACACACACACACACACACACACAAACACACACACGCAGACAAAAACACACACTAGACTCATAGGTCCATTTCATTTTCCCCTCCTAGAACACCAAGCTGCTGTTCCGTCCGGTCCAGTCCTTCAGCCCTCTGGATATGGACGACACTGACGGAGCAGAGCTGCACTCCCACCTGAAGCAGCTGTGGAACACTCTCAGAGACAGGCTGGAGAACCACTGGCTTCTCTATAAAGCTGCTACACACAACCGGTCTCCTCAGGTGAGGGAGTGATTACCGGAGGAACACGCTGTGTTTTTTTATCGTGTGCTGTCTCCAGATGTGTTTGGAAGGTTGGGTTGTATGTGTTTCAACACTCACTGAGGACTTTATTAGGAACACTTGTACACCTTCTCATGGTGGAGGTGGTGTAATGGTGTGGGGAGTGTTTTCTTGGCACACTTTGGGCCTGTTAAAATCAATCAATCATCGCTTGAATGCCACAGCCTATTTGAGTATTGTTGCGGACCATGTGCATCCCTTCATGGCCACAATTTACCCATCTTCTAATGGCTACTTCCACATTGATAATGCATCATGTCACAAAGCAAAAGTCGTCTCAAACTGGTTTCATGAACATGACAATGAGTTCAGTGTTCTTCAGTGGTCTTCCCAGTCACCGGATCTGAATATAACACCTTTGGGATGTGGTAGAACAGGAGATTCACAGCTTGAAAGTGCACCTGAAAAATCCTGCAGCAATTGCGTGATGCAATCATGTCATCATGGACCAGAATCTCAAAGGAATGTTTCCAACATCTTGTGGAATCAATGCCACAAATAATTGAGGCTGTTTTGAGAGCAAAGGGAGGCCCTGCCCAGTATTAGTAGTGTTCCTAATAAAGTGTTCGGTGAGTGTATGTCTCTGTATCAATCAAAAATTCATTTTTTGACCAATGGGTAAAATAATATTCTCATTGTATAGATAATCCTCTACGAAAGCCAATGATCCAAACCGCATGTCTCTGTAGCAATCCATTCAAAATGTCTTTTATACGCAAAATGAATGTTATTTTTCGAAGATTCCTTACAAAAACGAGCGTATCTTTGTGAAGGAGCGCTTAGCATACCCCGAGCATTTTACTTTCAAAGCCTTTTACATTTGTTTATTTCAGCTCATGTCACCCTTATTTAGCTTATTTTGTGACCCGCGGAAACAACTTTGAAGACGACCACCATTCTTTTGAGAATGGAAGTTCTCAAAAGTTTCGGCGAGACAGCCGCACTACGCTGAGGCGCTTATTATCGGATGTATTAGGTTACAGAATCAGACTTTTTGGATAAAATGTTAATGATATGTTATAAAGAAATACCCCACTGAACGATTCACAACATGATCATACTGTTTTGGTGAAATGTATTTTCTAACATTGGGAAGTGAAATTTCATCAGCAAAGCGCGTTTTCTCTCACTCTGGGCAGAGTGGGAGAAAACACTCTAGTCTATTAAAACACTCTTGTCTCTATATGAATACACATTACATTAATAAATGCTAAATAAAGACCACTCTAATCCATGAGACTTCTGTTGGAACCACGTTTGCCGGTGTTTGTTTGGCAGTACCCCACTGAGTTGAGGTGTTTTTCTCTCACAGTTGCGTTGGGCAGATACGGCCATGAAGCGTTTCCTGTGGGCGGGACCAGCCGTGAGGGTGGAGCCTCCTGGGATGCGGAACCTACGCGGCAGTGTGGGCGGAGCCTCTGGGTCCACCTCACCTCAGACCTGGTCACAGCTTCTGCGCGACGTTGCCATGGATATCAGAGAGATGCGGCACCTCAGGGATGTCCTCCGAGCAGGCGGAGGGGGGGCAGGCAGGCCTCAGGCGGAGGCCATGGGGGGGCACAGGGCAGGGAGGGCAGAGCCGCAGCTGAACAACAGCGCGGCTGCGTTTCATTAGTCTAAAGTGAGGATTTTTCACCTCTTTTGTCTCCTCTCCATTTGCTTTTTACCTGCCCAGTCCTCTCACACGAGTGCAGATGAAAGGGAAGGAGACAAGGAGACAAGGAGAGGGGGCCACTTTAGACTATTGAGATGCAGCCCCGGTCTCAACCCATGGCCCCACAGAGACTCTGTCACGTAGACTTACTCAGTCTTTACAATTACCTCACAGCAATTTTCTACAGGGCTCCTAAAAGTAACAAATTATTGCAGTGAGGCAGACAGGTTGGAGCAGGCGAGACTCTCACATTCACCGAAACACATTATGTTTAAGAAAATGATTGTTGTGAGTGTTTTATGCGTCATTATCAACAACCCCCCACCCCCACCCCCCCACCCCCCCACACCCTCCTCTCTCCTTTCACTCCTCTCACCAAAGTTAGTAAAGGTCTCTTGAAAGATGTGTTTGTATTCCTCCCTACTTCATCGACGTGTGAATTCCGCTCAGAGCAATGGGAAACACATTACATCGCCATTAGCTGACTCTGTCATTCCTCATTGGCTTGGACAAACAACAAATTAAATTCGAGCTGCCTAATTTCTCTCTGTCCTCGGCTGAGTTTCAGATAACGTCATAATCCCGATAATAGCAGTGTGAGTGCTCTCAACCTCTTACGGTATCAATTAATTAAATATGCACCATGTCACGGAGACTCAAAATGATGGAGTTGCCTCATTTAGTCACTGTTCTCAGGAACCCATATGCACATGTGTAGATATAAAAATAAAAAATAAACTTTTGGGACACAGTCATTCAGGTGCTGTTAAAAAGATGATTCAGTACTGCCATATACTGTACAGTAGCGGAGCTGGGGAAGTTATATTTTGGACGTTTCAAGATGTTGGTGGTGTAGCAACTCAAGCTTAAAAGTCCCACGTCAATTGTAAACAACAAAGTAGGCCTGTTTGATTCAAACAACCGAGCCTTTCACATCAAAAACCTTTCTACCTGAGATATGAAGGAGTGTGTGTGTGTGTGTGTGTGTGTGTGTGTGTGATCATGATATCTTTCCCTGGTTTACCGTGGTACTGCTGTGAAGTACCAGTGCTGTGTATTGACAGGGCAATATTGATGTTTCAATTAGAGCAGCGTTACATACCGCCGCAGCACGGTAACACGGTGGCGTCTCCCGCCATCTGGTCTGCCTCCGCGCCTGAAGAACGAGGCACGTGGGGCTAATCGAGCCGCACATGAGCGATGGGACCCAGATAACACACACACACGCACACACACACACTCACAAGTCGACACACACAAGAAGACACACCCACACACCACCCACACACACACACATGCACACATGCACACACACACACACACGCACACACGCCACACTTTCTCTCTCACACACACACACACACACACACACACACACACACTCCACACACACACACACACACACACACACACTCACAGACACGTCCCTATGCAGATAAGGAAGGCAGGGAACAGGGAAGCATCTACACCTTGCTGTTTAGACACCCTATCAAGGCTTGGAGTCGGGGCGCCCTCTGAAGCCGTCCCCTCTCCCCGAACACACGATTGGACCAACTAGCAGGTTAACACACAGACCAAGGAACCAGGAACCGTACCAGATGTGTGTGGAAATTCTTCAAAAGCTCGCCTGACCAAAAAAAAAAAAAGATTTCAAAAGGGAACGATATCTGCCAAGTTTTTAGCGTACTGGGATGCTCGCGAAATAATACCCAGCATTATGGCTGACGTTATTGGCTGCCAAACATGGAATCAAAGACATGGTTGTGTGGATTACCTCATTAATCTGTTGATACCATTGAGGAGCAATGCAGGTGTTGATGTGCCAGGGTTTTTTTTCTCCTCTTCTTGGGGGGGGGGGGTGGGATGGGGAGAGAGAGAGGGGTGGGGGGGGTGTTAGGGTGGTAATCTGCATTAAATGCTTTCTGGGTGGGGGGGGGGGGGGTGAGACGCATTGAAATACAGCCAAGAGAGAGAGAGAGATCTGGAAACGTGGCAGGGATTTTTCCTGTTTTTTAAAAACAGCGTTGCTGGCTGCGTCAAGGTGGTTGTAATGTTACACCGGTGGCGGCGGCGTGGATGGGCTACATCACGCCACTTGTTGACGTGGGACAGCGTAGATCTCTAATACAACGGATGAAAGGCGTAGGAAAGCGCTGTCATCAAAGTACCTCAACTTCAACTTCCTCTCACAGTCACTGCAAATACGTTGCGTCTGTTTTTACCGTGCCCTCAAATGTGAAGGGAACTCAAATAGAACTACAGCGGCACTACAGCCAAGCCAACTTATTAGCCCGGGTTGTTAGTATAAGTATGAGATCAGCTCGTATGGAGTGAGCACGTACACAGGGGTAATCCTCCCTTTTTCTCCCCACTGGGGTGGTCTGTTCATCTAGCCTCAAAGGGGGACAGAATACACCTTCCCTCCACAATGGAGGGGACCCACCGGGGCTGTGGGGCTGAGGGGTACAGCTTTAAGCAGGCCTTTGAGCAGGCTAATTGCATTGGAATACAGGACCCTGAGAGCTGGCTTGCATCACACAGAGCCCAGGAGGGGTTACTCCCAGCACCTCCAGAGGGGCACTTGCAAAGCCCTTCACAATACACACAATTAATACTCTCCCTCTCACTGACTAACTGTGTGTGTGTGTGTGTGTGTGTGTGTGTGTGTGTGTGTGTGTGTGTGTGTGTGTGTGTGTGTGTGTGTGTGGGTGGGTGGGTGGGTGTGTGTGTGTGTCACTCACTCTGTCACTCACACTAGCGTTTTTCCTTTCACTCTCTCTCTCACACACACTCTGTCTCTCGCACTCTCACTCTCTCTCTCTCGCTCTCTCTTTCTTTCTTTCTCTCTCTCTCTCTCTCTCTCTCTCACACACACACACACACTCGCACCCTGTCAATCCATCTCCCTTTGATAAACACACCAATCATAGTGGGGAGGGTTTGAAATAGAAAATACTTTACTTTAACTATTAGTGGAATAACCCATGTAATTACACTGTAATAAGCGAGAATGTACACGCAGTTATGAAACAATGCCACTTTAGTTTTCACAGTTCTGTATTTTCTTTGAAAACAAAATGGCATATCTGACTATGGATACATGTCTGTACTTACAGCTTTGTCTTAAGGTAATTACATAGATTATTCTTTGAACCATTGAATAATGGTCTGAATGTAATCTATGTCAGGGTTTCTAGGACTTTGCTTCAATTGTTCCAAGTTTCATGGAGTGTAAACCTCAAATTAAATTCGAGCTTCTCTGTATATTTAGGTACATTTCAACTATTTTCTATTCACTTCTAGCAACTTTTAAAAGCATAACATTGACTTGATTCGTTTTTACTGTTATTATACTGTTTTTACCTCCTCATTTATGAAGCAGAGTTTGTGCAAAATAATACAACCCTAAATGTGAGTCATTGGAGTGTGTATGAAACAATTGAGGATTGTTTAAAAACGTCGCATCTTTAACTAACTCATCGTTTGATTCTTCATTACATGAACCGTGTCCTTATAAAATGTAATTATTTTTCCCCACAGCATTTGAACATGAACGGGTTCTAGTGAAAAATTCGCAGAGGAATATGAGCTGATGTATGGGGAGACAGTTACCTAATTAGACCGTTAAAAATTGAATCTTTACAGCATGCGGGTCATATAATTACTGTTAATTTAACGCTCAGATTCTCCGTCGTTAATTTTTATTCCCTTAAATGTAGTTTGGCAGCGCCTCTTGGAGCTCAGGAATAGATTTTACTGTATGGGGAAGCACACTGCCCCCTCCGAATGAATTACCACGGACCCCGCAGTCCCAATAACAAGACTCGCATCATTTATGCGTTGTTAAGCCATGTAATTGAACGACCCATAGTTTGCATATTACACCATTAAAATAATGTGCTTTGCGTTTCTCCCAACACGACTATTTAAGCCTGTGTGGCGATGTGGTAATTCCTTGAATTACAGCCCTAATTACCACAAATGTTCTTTTGATTTGGGTGATTTCAGTGTTACGCCACAATGATGTTCAATGAATTACTAAAACCGTGCCTTTAAACTTTTCACGTTGGACTTTAATCTTCAGAAATGTGCACTACATGGGAGTGAGTGTCTTACATCCATCCCTACAGTACAGGCATAGGCTGGTTACATTAATAGGTTATTAAAACATGATTATTTTCAATCTTAATAGTTAATAATGTCAAGATGATTCCCTGGGTCAAGCTATTTGTCTTATTATGATTGGAAGCACAAACCTGCAATATAACCACTTAGTTAAACTCCCTGGTTTTAAATCAAGGGAATGATTGTGCTCGAAACGCAGTGAGCCAATTGTGATCAATAAATGGTCCCGTTCTAAAAGGCCTATCGTTGTAAATCCCATGGTTTTGTCATAGCTTATTCGCATCTGTCATACCCTGAAACATTATAAAAGAAATGAACGGTTTGTTAAGGACGTTTGTGTTAATCTTTTCTTTTTAAATACAATTATATCTCAGACTCACATAGGTTTAATGCAATGTTAGTCACCAAGATATCCATAATGCTTCAATTATTTCATTTTGTTCTAATGGCAAATTTCAATTGTTATTCGGCACATATCATTGCTAATTATTATAATATGAATTATTTAAGTTATTACAATTGGTCAAGCCTACTTATGTTAGGGAAGCCTGATTTTTGCAGCATATTGCGAATTTCGACGCGTTTTCCCTTAACGGTTGTTGGTCCATCTTTTTCAAGTTAGTCTGGGAGTGGAGAGGTGGAGCCATAAACTCACATCGGCCTGTCAGGGCGATCACACACGTCTCTCTCTCTCTGTGTCTCTCTCTCTCTCTCTTTCTCTCTCTCTCTCCCTCTCTCTCTCTCTCTCTCTCTCTCTCTCTCTCTCTCTCTCTCTCTCCCCTTCCTCTCTCTCTCTCTCTCTCTCTCATCCCGATCTCTCTCAACGTTCCCTATAACACCCATACCTCCCCTCCCTCCCCACCCTCCCTCCCTCACTCCCTCCAGCCTTTGTCCCATCCGAGGGCCCCTTTAAATAGGCCTTTAGATATTCAAGAAGAGGGGGCGAAAGTAGCTGTGACGTGATCTCTGTTGTTTCATTTACTTCTCGCTATGGCAACCAGCAGTGGTGCGGCAAGAATGTCCCCTCTCTTTGGACAATGTCCTATCCCCGAGCGGCACAGAGAGGACGGCAGCTGGGGCTGGGTTGACACCTGCGCACGCACCACGCCGTGGGCTGAGGCCCGCTAAGCCATTTGCACTCTTCTGTCCTCGGTGCAGCAATGGCTGAAAATCAGTCGATCTGCATCCAGAAATATTTTCGTATGAGGCCTTACAAAATAGGTCGATTGGATGTTGATCGAAATGGACCAAACTACAATTGTCCGAAGAACATGGATTTCTTTTGGGAAAGTCATAGTCTAGACCTACATAATAGCCACCATGTGAACGAATATAGTGCCCTTTAATGGTATGCATGCTGTTTTCTTCATGGTATCCTAGCCTACTAGGCTGCTGTGTGGAACTAATGCTGAGTAATTGTATCCTTTAGCTAACAAAGTTATGCTGCCAAAATCACTCGATAGGCAGATGGCAACGAAATCAATTTCCATGTATTTGAATTGTAGAGGCGTAATGAAGTAGTAACTTTATTGTCTCTATTGCATATAACGCACATGTCTTTGGATACACAACTTTACTAATGTATATAGCCTGCATTATTGGGCAATTGCTGTGGTCCAATTTCTAGTCTATGTTTTTGCATTAATGTTATTACACAATTGTTCATTGTGGTATTTAGGCCTTACAATGATCCACCGATTGTTAGAAGCTAAAAGCTACAAAGAAATATACATATATGCATACCTGAATACAAACATGCCATACATATGAATGTAAAACGCCTCTCTTTTCAGTCCTGCTGAAATGTAGAATGTGAATGTATAGGACACGGACACACACACACAGCCACACACACACACAGAGACACACACAAACACACACACAAACACACACACACATACACACACACGCACACACAAACACACACTCAAACATCCCACCCCTCAACAGTTCCAAAAACAACAATGACATCATCGTCATGAATATGAACTGTGTGGTATAATAGACCTCCCTGCAATCTCATCTCAATAGACTAGTCTGATTTTGATCCACATTATTTCCAAAATGTTTAGATATTCCCATGATCTTCCAATTGCAGTTTAACGATATTGAGTATTTAATATTACTGGTTTGAAAAACCTTCTTGCATTTTGATGCTCTGACCAAAGAAAAACAGTTTGGTCATTTATAGGCTATTTCTAAACAAAATCTGGTCTGCTTTTGAATGATTCCAAATATGTTAAAGCATTCACTTAAGATGGAGAGAAATGGCAGTAGCCTTCATCACTGTAAACAAACAGATAGCCACACGGGCACACACACAAACACACACGCGCGCGCGCGCGCGCACAACATGTGTCTTGGTCCACAGTATCTATTCCATGCGTTACAGTGTTAACTGTCACTCAAAAAAGAAACTTAGATCATTTTAACAATGACACCATTACACGTCAGACAATATCAAGGATCATATCTCATACAATAAACAAATTATACCTCACACCAAACTTTATCCTTGATGAAAAACTAAACGGTAAGTTACTAACACATGTCAAGCTCAAGGGAGATTGCCCACACAATTTCTGAGTGAGTATAAACAACATTTAATGTATGAAAAATCATTGACAATTACAACAAATACAACCACTTATTCCTGCACTCCAAAATGTTATTAAAATGTACACAACATGTGAAAACATAGGCTTATCCAATTGGAAAGTTATCACAACTCTTTGTTGCATTAATTACTCGAATTGTCTGGCTTCATGATATCAATACACAACATTTCTATAGAAAATTAGCACTATGTCTTACAGTTCCATTGCATATCCCCGCTGTTGATGCCCGCTCCGTTTTCCATGCAGCACTCCGTCTCTCACGTTTCAGAGGTACCGCAGAACTCGCAGTTCTCTAAGAAAAGGGTAGTGTTTGTTGAGACTCTCCAGCGTCCAATGAAAGGGCTGTTGTCGTTGGCAACCACGTCCATCAGCCCTTTCTACCCAATGAACAGCGGGACAAGGCGGAGTCCAGGTGCGCGCCGCTGCGTCCACTTGGCAAAGAGCCTGGGAGACGCCTGTGGCAAAAGAGTAACTGTCAAATGCAAGGTTCCTTTAATAAGAGCGATCAGTCCGGCTCTGAGAGTCATGGCGACCACAGCGTCTAATCATTACAATATCCTCACCTCCAGCGCATCTATTGTGCACTCGGAGCCCGGGAGCATGCAGCAAGCCTCGGCGTACAGGGACGCGCAGACCCTGTTGCAGAGTGACTACTCATTGCAGAGCAACAGTCACCCGCTCAGCCACGCGCACCAGTGGATAACGGCGCTGTCGCACGGAGAGGGAGCTCCGTGGTCAACCAGTCCCCTCGGTGAGCAGGACATCAAACCCGCGGTGCAGGGCACCCGAGACGACATGCACAACTCCAACAACCTGCACCAAGCGCGGCCGCCCCACCTGGTGCACCAGTCGCATGGGAACCATCACGACGCCCGAGCGTGGAGAACTACCACCGCAGCTCACATACCGAGCATGGCAACATCCAACGGACAGAGCCTTATCTATTCACAGCCCGGATTCAGCGTCAACGGCCTGATCCCAGGCAGCGGACAGGGAATGCACCACCACAACCTAAGAGACTCACACGAAGACCACCACAGCCCCCATCTCAGCGACCACGGTCACCAGGCGTCCCAGCACCAGCACCAGCAGCAGAGCCACCACGACCACTCGGACGAGGATACGCCGACCTCGGACGACTTGGAGCAGTTCGCCAAGCAGTTTAAACAGCGGAGGATCAAGCTGGGCTTCACTCAGGCTGACGTCGGACTCGCTTTGGGAACGCTGTATGGAAATGTGTTTTCCCAGACCACTATTTGCAGGTTCGAGGCCCTGCAGCTCAGCTTCAAAAACATGTGTAAGCTCAAGCCTTTGTTGAGCAAGTGGTTGGAGGAAGCGGATTCCACCTCGGGCAGCCCAACCAGCTTGGACAAAATCGCCGCACAGGGAAGGAAAAGGAAAAAACGGACCTCTATCGAGGTAAGCGTCAAAGGGGCTTTGGAGAGCCATTTCTTGAAGTGCCCTAAACCCGCAGCAACGGAAATTACTAACCTGGCGGACAGTCTACAGCTGGATAAAGAGGTGGTGAGGGTTTGGTTTTGTAACAGGAGACAGAAAGAGAAACGAATGACTCCTCCCGGAGGACCGCTCCCAGGGACCGAGGATGTGTACGGGGACACGCCGCCACATCACGGAGTCCAGACTCCGGTTCAATGAACATTAACGGACCAGTATTTCGCTATTTGACTTTCCCTGTTTTTATTTATCCTGAAAATTATATATAAATCACTGGACTAGGAGCGTAAAGTGGGTGTTTTATGTATAATAGCTTATGGCAGTGAGTACGTACACAACACCTGCATTGAATATCATTCAAAACCGAATACTATTAGCGATGGAGGGGAAACTAACGTTTTCTTCAGGAGCTAAGGGAACATATGTTCTTCGAGGATATGCCTAGCACTGTGACACGACGCAGTTTGAAGGTGTAGCCCTATTGTGAAATAATACTTGACATAAAGGGAATTCTCGTTTTGAAAATAGCCTCGAGATTCTGATCTAAATGGTTTACATCCTCGACTTTTCTAGTGTACACAATACATACCGCTGCGTAATAACTACATTGTTTTGTATTGGACGTGTGCGTCCGTCAAGAAAAGTCAAACGAGCTGCATTCGACAAAAACAAACGCCATTTGTGCGTCCCAGGCAAGCAACTGGGGTTGAGCATCGCCTGAGCAGTGTGAAAGGGTTGACTTCATCTGTCACTCATCTCTACCCCAGTTAGTTTGGACATTCAGCTTTGCTTTTGCAAGGCGTTTTATTGAATAATAATTTCCTCATCGATTGTTCTTGTTATGATTATTATTAGCATATTATTATTATTATTATTATTATTATTATTATTATAAGCATATTATTATTAAATGCAGCTCAATGACACAACCCCTCGGATAATTGCCACTAAATTAGTCGTAGTGGGTTTTGAATATTTTTGTTTGGATGCACACAGGGACACCATCAACCTCTTTCTCTCAATGATATCAGCACGTGTGGTTCTAAACACAAAAGGCTGCCAACACCGAGCTCCCAGCCACGCGGCCAGCAGCTAGAAGTCAGGTCACGGAAGGGCTACGTGGCGACGCAAACCTGGCACTTTTCTCGAGCAAGATATATCACCATGGTTTCACAGAACATTGTGATGAATTTTGTAAATATTGTATAACTTAACAGTCATGACTTCGTTCCTTCTCACTGGGGCACTTTTCTTTCTTTCTATGTTTTCAAAACAGAACAGGTTTTTTAGCTGTTTATTTTTTTATTCCAAATGGTTTGACACAATTTTATTAGGTTTCAATACTACCTTGTGTTTTTATTTAAAGTTATTTGTAGCTGAAATTATGCTTGTTGTTTGCAGTGTAATGGCTGTGTTTGAGACGCATTTACGTTTGATTCAGAGGCATTTCAGGCCTTTTGGAATTCAATCCCAGATAGTAATTTATCTAATAATAATTTGCATCACATATTGGCCTAACATTGGCTTTCAATAATGTCCTCCTGACATTGTATTTTCCAATCAAAATATGCTTTAAGGACTGAATTCAGATTCAATCGGTAATTATGTTTTAAATGATTGGCCACTAAATGATGAATCAGCCCACAGATTGGCAAAGAAAGGCGATATGCCTGCTGCAATATATTTTATTTAAAAGATGTATAGGCCTACACTTTCAAATTCCTTTACAGAAGGAAATAGATATTTAAATACATTTTATATTGACTTTTAAAAACAACTTATTGTCGAAAATAAAACACCTGGCATTTTATTATTATTATTATTAGGCCAACTGTTGTTATTATTATTATTATTATTATTATTGATATTATTATTATTCGTCTTAGGTGTTGTTTTGCTGTTGATTTTAATCTGCGCCATCTTTCAGCCATGTTTTTCCTCTGTTTTGGTATGATTGCTTTATTGTGTGAATGATCACGGATTTTTATTTTATTTTTTTGTTTATCGAGATTGTAATTTATTCTATAATGACTTTTATAGATGACACAAAGTACGATAGATATATAAAAGGCATCGAAAAGGCGTATGGGATATAGACGAGAGATGGAAGAGAGATAGTATTTTTATTTCAGCGGGATTGCCATAGCCTCTATACCGTCACTGCTAAGTGTATATACATTTTTTCTGATAACCGTATGGCTTGTTCTTCGTAGCTTTGTTTTAATTTTATGCAAAATGATATCCAGGGACTTGTGTTCTTTCCATTTGGACGCAGCTTGCCTAGTCTTTAAAAGAAAACAAAAAGAGGTCATGGCATTGAATATTTTCTTCTGTAGCTTTAATTAATCGATCAATCTTACAACTCTCTGAAATTCAAACTGTGGGATGTACAAATTCGTTGTTATGTTTTTTCGTTGTTTTGTTTTTTGCTTTTGTCACCTTCACTATAGGCTACTTGATCCGGATGAACTTGGGGGTAATAAAACCGCGCAAAGGTGGTGATAGAAATATGTTTAGGTATTTCATCACTTGTTATTACATGAACAAAAACTTGCACATTTTTAAATAATGGGGTTGATATTAAAAAGCTTTTTTCAATGTCGAGATCTAATGTATTTTTATTTTGAGCGGTGAGTGAGATGCGTGCTATAGCTTGAGGCATGTTTTCATCTCGTCATCTTTCGACCACCACCACATTGTGATCGATCCTTTGGTTCAAAAAAAATCTCTGATTTGGTTGACTTAATGATGAAAATGTTATCTAGATGACATGGAGCTGATCATACTTTGTGTTATGGGTCTAGGCCTTGTGTGTGTTAGAGCTAGAGTATGAATGTGTTCGTGGAATGAATCCATGCAGACTATTTTACATCGTGAGCTATTTCTTGGCATTGTCTTTTAACAAATGAACAATCATATTTACTGACTAGACAAACATATAACTGATGAGCAACGATGTCCTGCCCTCGGCTATAACATGACACTTCTGTGTCGTGTATGATAGCTTTCTGCGTCAGCGTCAACAGCTTGCAGTCTTTTGTCATTATTGTCCTCTGGCCATTCAACAGGTCATTTGGACCCCGGGATGAATTGTTGAACTGAGCTCAGTGGGCGTTTCGACGGAGGTCAATAAATCTATTCGGACATGGGTTCAACTAGAACTGCCCTCTGCCGGCCATAACCCAGGCCTCGGAGGCTAAGGCTGGGGTGTGTAGGCTATATATCCAAACACACATAGGCGCGTAATACCATAAATTACCACCGCTCTTTTCACCCCGTAAAGATATGGGACATGCGGCTAATGGGACTAATCGATGAAAGACGTAGGCTAGGCCGCCACCATCGCTTTGTCATTAGGCATATTATATTTCCCATATTTGTTCCAAGCTGTTTAGATATGGTGATGTGATAGACTCTTCCCGGGGAGTCTTCCCGTGGGCATATAGACAAAATTGTAGCCCAGGCCTGAATCGGTTTATCCCGGTTTTAGGACTATTTGCCAGCAGGTGAAACACTTTTAAGGAAAAGTAATTCAGATTAAAAGCAAAATGTTATTTTGTTTTGGAAATTGAAACACATTTTGGAAAAACTGTTAAGGACTCGTAACTTGGTATTTTTGCATTCGTAACACATCCGACCATAAGATGGTCTAATAATCTGACCCAATCTTATCGGCCTTTTTATCGACGTACCGCCGTTGACAGTTTATTCATGTGCCAGTTCGATAACGTTTGAATGTGAGGAGGTAGAAAGACATCATATCGATGGGCTGAGAGTGATAATGTTGCCTGATCTAACTGAATTCCAATAGTCTTGTTAGGGATAATATCACTCAATGGTAACAGAAAGTTCAAGAACACTGTCCTCTGTGGTTTTCTTTTACGCAGCGCCATCCATTACCGAATGGAGTCCAAGTTCTCTCCTCCTTGTTTGGTGCTCTTGAACCTAGCCTATAAATGTGATAGCTTGACTGGTGTCACTCAAACCATCAGCTACTGATGGATAAATTGGGATGAACTTGATTGCATGCAGACCGCCTCTGAATTGGCTCCTCGATTGACTAAATGCATTGTTTTGAAACTGAGAGTCTCTCATTCCTTAGGCCTACATGCGTTGGTGTATGAAACACAAATTTTACTGGGAACTTGTGAATATTACATTACTGATTATTATCAATATTCACAATTGTTATTGTTATTATTATTACTACTATTAGAATCATAATTATGATTCTTATTCATTTCATTATTATTATTATTTACTGCGTTTTTTACTGACCTTCAGCCTATCTGCATGACTAGACAGATAGATAGATAGATAGATAGATAGATAGATAGATAGATAGATAGATAGGTACTTTATTGATCCCCGAGGGAAAATTAAGGCATTACAGCAGCTCACATCACAATCAACAACAAAATAAAGTGACAATAGAATAATAGAATAAAATAGACATCTGAAACATTATATACAGTAGGAACAGTCCAGTATGATTTAACAACAGCCTAGATAGGCCTATCGTTGCATACATCTATTTCCTGTGGCGTTTTAGAGGGACAAATATTCGGCAGGAAGATGCGCCGGAGCCCACCAGACGGTTTGACCTGCCATTTCGATGTTGGGCATGAAAATGCACCCTCTGATCTTTCTCGACCCTGTGAACAGTGACGCCTAATTATATATATAAAAAAGTACGGTCTTGTGCACTTCATACGCTCACTTGCAGATAGCAATTAATACTGCGACACGTTAATTACACCTTCCTCTTTATTTAGGAGACTTGAAATTTCCCATTAGACTCGCACAGTCACAGAGCGTTGTTATGGTGCTGAAGTTGATCTTTCCGCTCAGCGGAACGCTAGTCTTCTAGTGCCATCTAGCGAGTTGATGCTCGGATAAAGCTGTGAGTTGAGTGTAGGCTACTAGACAACATTGGTCAGGCTTTTGAACCGCCAGTATTCGGGGTGAGCGACACGGGTTGCTTTCTGACTCCTTCATTGTTGAGCTGTCAATTGATTAAGTTTACGAAGACAATTCAAGTAACTTCTCACAAGTGGTGGCCTGCACTTATTTCTTGGAATATCTTCCCTGATCCTGTGCATTCAATGATGATAGTAATAGACAACTTGATCTCATTAGTCTACTAATATATATATATATATATATATATTAGTAAACTAATGAGATCATATATATATATTTTCTGACTCCTTCATTGTTGAGCCAGTCAAAAGTTTGGACACACCTTCTCATTCAATGTTTTTTCTTTATTTTTTTTAATTATTTTCTACATTGTAGATTAATATTGAAGACATCAACTATGAAGGAACACATATGGAATTATGTAGTAAATAAAAAAGTGTTAAACAAACAAGAATATGTTTTATATTTTAGATTCTTCAAAGTAGCCACCTTTTGCTTTGATGACAGCTTTGCACACTCTTGGCAAGGTGTGTCCAAACATTTGACTGGTACTGCACTGATACTGGTATATGGATTAGTAGACTAATGAGATCACGTTGTCTATTACTATCATCATTGAATGCACAAAAAAGAACAACAACTGGGGTAAGTAACCTTGTCACTATCAATGTAGGCCTACTGTTTACCAACATTATAATACATTAAGTTTGAACAATGTATCATGATATTGACTTGTTAATAACTAGTATAAATAATTAGTATTATTAATAATAATAGTATAACATTATCATATATCATAAATAATATTAATTAGCAGAAATAATAACCGTTATTATCTTTCATATTTCGACATAGATATGTTTTGGACACATGCGCAGCATCTTTTAACTGATTCACTACCCAGCTAAGCAGCTCAACTTTAGAGTTCTCCAATGATAGAAGGTGTCCTTGAAGAATCTTCTGTTCAAACAGAAGGGGGGTGGCTCAGGAGGAGGGAGGAGGAGGGGGGGGGCTCAGGAGGGGGGCGAGTGCAAAGCGAAGCGTCATGTTTCGGACAGCCGGGGTTGGTTGGAGGCGCATCACTAAGAAGCGCGCGGCCTTGGTGTCAGATGGAGCCGTTTGAAGTGTCTGTTACAGACCGATCTTATCAGGTGAGCGGAGATTATCGAGGATTAGCTAGTCCCTCGTCTCTCCCTTTCAACCCTGTCTTTCATTATAGCCCTTACTGAGCCAGAAGTTATTCCTAATCAGAAATGTAGCAAGGATATATTTAGAATCAGATAGGCCTAGCGATGTGGGCCTACATTACGGCCCAGTATGTCTTAAATGTGACTATAGGGAGGAGGGATGGTTTGAATGTCAACCGTTTAGGTCAGATAATCTTTGTGGTTATAGAAGATGTTATCTTGCCCTGTTCAAAGGTTTAAAATTCAATATACAAATACCAATGACATAGGGCCCTTTGCTCACTTTTTTAATTTATTTGACTGGAGCTGATTATTTTTTTTAGTTTTGCATTTGTCATTGACAGATTTCAATGTTTACGCAACAAATACACAGTGACACACATACATACATACATACACACACACACACACACACACACACACACACACACACACACACACACACACACACACACACACACACACACACACACACACACACACAAACCCCACAAGCGCGCGCGCGGGCGCCCACACACACACACATACACATACACTCCCCCGCCCCCCCCCTCTTAGACCGATAACCTTGATACAGCCTCACAAGCCTACATAATTCCACCGTTTGACACTGTTGTTCTTCAATCTCACTCAGACGCATCACAGCTAATTACACCGTGCGCACTTAAGTACACAAATGTTTGTGTGCGTTCATTTGTAAACGAGTTATTGTTTAATTATAACTTTGCGTGAACTTTGCTGATCAGTGGGGCGAGTCGTGTCTCCCCTTCAGCGCATAATTATTCAGGCTAATTGCTCGCCCTGTTCGTGGAACGTGGCTCATCCTTCAGCCTGGCCATCTAGCATGCCTTTGCTTGGCTGCCACTTCTCCAGAAACATTACCAGCCTTTAGATGGTTCAAATGTCTTTTATGGTTGCCAAGATAAAAGTATAGAGTGAATGGGGAGGGAGGGGAGAGGCTAAGTGTCTGCACTGATTAGTAATGTATTGCCTTGAATGCTAAATGCTACATAGTCGGCCTGGTATTCATTTAGTATTACCGGTTTTCTTTTTGCGCTGTGTTTTCACTGAACCCAAATGAAGGTCATGCATGCATCGTCCCACCCAGTCTACCTCCTTCACACACAGAAAGGGTAAATTAATGTAATGGTGTGACTGACAGGTATCCCTATTAGAACACCTCTCTCCCTACAGATGTAGAAACCAGAGACACAAAGCCACATAATGATGGATAGAATGGTGAGGCCCCCCTCAGGCGGAGAGGTGGAGGGATGAGTCTCTCCTTCACTCTCTCTCTCTCTCTCTCCCTGTATCCTCTCGCTCTCTTTCCCTTTCTTTCTCTCTATACCTTGTCTCTCCCTTTCACTCTCACCCCCCTTGCTCTCTCTCTCTTTCTCTCCCTCTCTCCTCCCTTCTTTCTCGTCTCAGTCTGAGGGGAATATGTTGAAAACTGAGACCACACTCCACCATAGACATGAGTCTCTGTCACCACACCACTGTTGCTTATTAGTCAAGTAATCCTTCTGATGACTCTTATGTGGTTTACAGACAAGAACGAAATAGAAAACAAGGGCAGGGGTGAGAGAGAGGGAGGAGAGAAATAGAGAAGAGAGAAATATGTAAAATAGATAGAGAGATAAGGAAGGGAGGAAGAACTAGACTAAAACAGACTAAAACTAAAAAAACAACAACAAGGTGAGATCAGAGCTCATACTGTTCAGAATGCCCACAAGGCAAGCAGACTAGTTCATTATCATCTCCTAATGCATTTAACCCTTGGCCCCTAATTGTTCACACATTTGACTCCAGCATTTTTTAATTTAGGAGCAATGAATTTCATCGTGATTCTTCTTTTTTTTTTTTTCTTCCAGATTCATCAGTCCTTGTCTGTATCATACGGGGCCCTTGGAATAAAAAAAAGCTGAACTAATTGCTGAGGATCCCCTACGGATGCATCAGGCTTATGCCAGAGCATGACAGCAAGAAATCAAGCTGCTGCGTAGAGCGGAAAGCCTCCATGAATCACCTTCTGTACAGTAGGGGAATGCTATAGCAGCAGCGCTAGCGCTAACGTAGCGGTAGCGGTAGCGTCAACGGTGGTGGTGGTGGAGGAGGGGGTAATCATCGGGGAGGAGGCAGTCCAAATGAATACTTGACTGGCCCCGTGCCGCCTCATTCTTAGTCATTAGGGCACATTACAGGGCCACAATATACATCATTAAACCGGGCATAAACAATTCATTAAAAGGCCGTTAAGGAGACAAGCTAGTGTCACTTCTGCCTGTTGTATTAATGGGTAGTAAAGCGGCAGACGGTTAAGGCTAAGGGATATCATTCTGTACGCCCCCCCCCCCCCCCCCCTTCTTCTTCTACCCCAGTCAACTAATGGTCTTTCTAGTTATTCTAGAAGCAGAAGATGACCCCCCTCACACCAATCACCCTGATGTGTCCCATTCACTTGCAGAGAGACACACCTCCAGGGGCCAATCTAGGGGCTATGCATGATAGTGTAGGTTCTGCATTCTCCATCACATCATTGGTGGTAGAATTATAATAAATTATATTAATTAGAATTATTCTAATTCTATGATAGAAGGTCATCAGTCGGAACAACCAGAGGTATGAATATGATCATACACATCCTGGCACGTGAAATGACAATTTGATAGGATTCAAAAAGAAAAAACAACACTAGACACAGTAGTAGTCATCAACCTTCAGTTTATTTAAAAGCAGGTGAAATGAAAGCACCCAGTTTCTTCATATCAGAGGCAAGACCTTTTGAAATACGTAAAGAGTGGTTATCTTGTCGGTGCGGGTCGGGGGGCCATCAAACACCTCACTTTCACGCTTAGCAGAGGGAACATTACTCAATATCCTACCAATGGCACAATCACACATCCAAAACTGACTGTGAAAGAAAGCACAGTCATACAGCAAAACAGCGTGTACACGTAAAGAAATAATCATTGCACTAAATCAAGGAGGCATATCAATGGGATAAAAAGGCTGTGTTTGTTAAACAAATAAAGTGGCTTTCGTCAAATCGGTGACCCGACAGAGGAGAAGGATGATTTCTGTAAGCGGTATAGAAGTGATTGTGTGTGTGCTTGTTGTACAAGTGTAAGCATGCATGTGTCTTTCAACACAGTTTGCCTGAGCTTCAGCCTGTGCAAGGCGACATGACTGATTTGTGCGACAACTGTATGTTACAACACACTAAGAAAAACCAAAACGGCAGACTTTCACACAACTGCCATTTAAAAACCAAAAGGGGAACTAAAGAGATGAAAACACGATTCTAACAGAATATTATGGAGCACTCCTTTTTTTTCTTTTTTTCTCCAAAAATAAATATGTTTTGCATATGTCAATCAACATGAATGATCTGCATTGAAAAATGCTTTGATCATTGGTCAAATAAAGCTACTGAATTTCTGGGTTTGGCTCATCACTTTGGTTGAAGAAAAGGAAGCAAAACATCATGCGACAATCACTAACAGACACAGACAAACAACACATCACATTCAGTCATGAGCATAAGGCACAAAAATACTCCACATACTAGCTAGCATGTGCTCAAATAAAGGAAACTTCAAGTTTTTGCGTAAAGGAAATGCTTCTGCAGCAGTTGCACCACATTGTGCGTGTGCGGAATTATATATTAAAACGAGAGATCAATAAATAATTAAGGATACCGATATAATTTTACAATCATACAATTTGTACAATATTCAACATCAAATAGGCAAACTTTTTTTTTTTCTTTTGTTTTTCTCCTCATAGCATCAGTCAGTGTCAAATGTCAATTAGTCTGAAACTCTCGTGTTTTGTTGTGTTGTCATGGGCAACACGTGGCAGTAAAAATCAAACTGTTCCGCTTTAAATGTACAGAAGGCTGTTAAGCTGGTTTCTGGAAACATAAACATCTTAAAACAATAAAAACAAATCAGATCAAAATAAAAAGCCCTGAGATTCAGAACCAACATCGAGGTCAGACATTTACCGTGTGACAAGGAGCGGTGACGTGCAGACAACCAGCAGCCACCTCTGGTTGTCTTCTGGTTGACCATCTGGTTGTCTTCTGGTTGACCATCCGGTTGTCTTCTGGTTGACCATCCGGCTGTCTTCTGGTTGACCATCCAGTTGTCTTCTGGTTGACCATCCGGTTGTCTTCTGGTTGACCATCTGGTTGTTTTCAGGTTGACCATCCGGTTGTCTTCTGGTTGACCATCCGGTTGTCTTCTGGTTGACCATCCGGTTGTCTTCAGGTTGACCATACGGTTGTCTTCAGGTTGACCATCTGGTTTGTCTTCAAGTTGACCGTCATCTGCTGTACCAGCTCAGCAGCCATGCTGACCCTGATTACAACAAGACTCCTCCTTGGTAGTCTGGTTCCATAGCCACTGTGACTAAACCTGGGTCTGGACTCTGGCAGCGCTGTCTAAACCTGGGTTAAAAGTCTGGCACTGCTGTGTCTAAACCTGGCTTTTGAAATCTGGCACCACTGTGTCTAAACCTGGGTTAAAGAGTTTTAAGACTAGGAGACTGTAGTGTGATGTGGTGTGCTGAGGTGAGGTCAGCTGATACTCAGAGAACCTTTAACACCGTCAACCAGTCAGTCCACCAGACCTGGGTCATACACATGTCAAATACTTTCTTTTCAAATTGTAAAACTGCACTTAATTGAGTTTGCACGGTACAATGGAACCAAATGAATCGTCCCAAAGGAGCAAACTCCAAGCTATGCGACCCAGGTCTGCAGTCTACTCCCCCTTCCACAAGGAGTAGGTGATCTCAGGCATCAGGACATCTGGCCCATTTTCCACAGCGACAGTGGGTACTAGTGCCTTCCACTGGTGACTCTGTGGTACTGCCCCTGAGTGAGGAGGCTAGGGCCAGGTGGAGGAGGTGCGGGGGTGGTGGGGGGGGACGGGGGACGGGACGGGATGGGGGGGGGGGGGGGGAGTCACTGGGTGAAGCTCTTCTTGATGTCCACTTTGGGGAAGAGGCCACAGAGCTCCTGGACGATGCGAGCATCTACCTGGGAGCAGAAGGACACGTCCAGGAGGAGGAGCCTGGGGCATGACTGCAGCAGCTTCCTCAGGGAGGAGGAGCTCACCATTCGCGTGCCTGTCAATCAACAACACAAAGACACCATCGTCAACAACAACAAGACACATAGTTCATACTTCAAAAGTCCATTGAAAATAGTCAGTTACAGCCAAACAATTGTGAAGAAAGTGGTTTTGAAGAAAGTGGGCGACGTATGTATGAATATCCGGGTCCTAAAAAGCGTGTGTGCACGTACGCGATCAAGTACCCACCCAGTATGTCGAGGTGCTGCAGGGCGGGGCAGTTGGCGGCCAGCTCCTCGATGTCCGAGTCGCACACGGTCCTGTTGGCGGTGAGGAAGAGCTTGCGCAGGCGCGGCAGGTGGCGGGCCAGGTGCTGGAAGCATCCCGAGCTGCTCTGGAGCGTGGAACACCAGCCCAGGTCCAGCTCCTCCAGCAGCCTGCAGCCGGATGCCAGCTCAGCCAGGCCGCGCTCCGTCAGGTTCCTGCAGCGCCACAGGTCCAGGGAGCGCAGGGAACGGCAGCGGACGCTCAGCATGCTGGCCACCACGTCATAGTCCTCGATCTGGAGGGGAAGGAGGGAGGGAGGGAGGGAGGGAGGGAGGGAAGACATATAACCTCAGTTAGGGGTGTCATGTAACTGTATGGAAGAATATGCTGGATTGATATGTAGTTGTGATAGTTTGTGTGTGTGTGTGTGTGTGTGTTCTCACCATCAAACAGCTACCCAGATTGAGGTGTCGCAGATCGGCACAGAAGGTGAGGATGCTCAGCATGGCTGTTTGCTGCAGAAACAAAAACAGAAAGACAGAGCAAGAGGGAGAGAGAGAGAGAGAGAGAGAGAGAGAGAGAGAGAGAGAGAGGGGAGGGAGAGGGAGAGGGAGAGGGAGAGAGTGGATGACAGAGTTGAGTTTAGGTTCCAGTAAATGACCCAAAATACAATTACTGTACACACTCATTTTTGTACACACACGGTAAAATGAGAAAGGAATGTGTATACAAAACTACAATAACAGGTCTACCCTTCAACCCGTATCATTTAATATCCCTCTGAAATGTCTCGGCTTGGCACACAAAGTACACCACTCAACAGTATTACAGAGTAATTTAATATTTCTCCACATATTTTTCCTTTATTCCCTCATCACCTGAGTCAACCAGAGTCAGGCAGGGATCACCTCAGTGAATGCAGCTGGGATAGAGATGGGATTTCAACATGAAACTGTCAACATGTCACCCAATAGAAGGTGTGTGTGTGTGTGTGTGTGTGTGTGTGTGTGTGTGTGTGTGTGTGTGTGTGTGTGTGTTGGGGTCCCTCTCTGGCATCTCTCTTTACGCCTTCAGACAGTGAAAACTATTTAATTACACCAGCAGAGACAGGCTAATGACAGTTGTGCCAGGTGAGGTAGGTGACAGGTAGGGCTACAGACACAGTCTGCCTCTGTGTGTCTCGGTAAACAGCCCGGACCTGTACTCTACCACAGAAACACTACACCTCACACCGCCGGAGAGAGGCAGCTACACTATCCGCCTTCAGAAACGCCAGAACCTTCTCCACATTCAGAAATGCCGGTCGGAGAGAAGACTGCGGTTTTGGTGCAGGCCTGGGCCTGGACAGCTATGTAGCCTACCTCCAGGACCCCTCAGGAGTTCATAACACATGATGACAGCACAAAATGAGCCTCACCTCGACCACAACAGTACCATCCAGGGGTCAAGTCTAAACTGCAAAACCCAACCTTAAACCTGTACATTACCAATGTAAGGATTTGCATAACAATCACATTAATCTCAGTCTGTTCTGAATAGATTGAGGGGCTGTTCCATAACGCAGAAGCTTAGAAGCTTTTCTCCATTGAAAATACTGTCTAGACAAGAAGTAGGCTTAATGACTGGGAAACCGTCCCTAGGGGTGTACTCCTGTCATGGTACCAGTAGGCTACTAGGCTAGTCTAGTATGCATACCTCTATCTTGGTACGGTAGAGTAGAGCACCAGTAGGCTAGTCTAGTATGTGTACCTCTATCTTGGTACGGTAGAGTAGAGAACCAGTAGGCTAGTCTAGTATGTGTACCTCTATCTTGGTACGGTAGAGTAGAGAACCAGTAGGCTAGTCTAGTATGTGTACCTCTATCTTGGTACGGTAGAGTAGAGCACCAGTAGGCTAGTCTAGTATGCGTACCTCTATCTTGGTACGGTAGAGTAGAGAACCAGTAGGCTAGTCTAGTATGCGTACCTCTATCTTGGTGCGGTAGAGCACCAGTCTGCGGAGGCGGCTGAGCTTGGAGATGTGTGTAAAGGCCTGGGGCTGGAGCCTGTCGCAGGAGGACAGGTTGAGCTCCTGCAGCCCGGGGCAAGTCGACGAGATCACCTCCAGACACGCCTCGGACAGGAAGTGACAGCACGACAGCTCCAGAGACACCAGGCTCAGGCCGCACGCCTTCATGAAGCTGGAGGGGGGGGGGGGGGGAGAGGAGAGCCAGGAGGGAAGAGACGAAGACATTAGGCTTCTATGTTCTAACCCATTGTGGTGCTGAAAGACTCAAACCTTTAAGAAACCCAAATAAATAAACAAATAAACAAAAGCAAATACCTCATCAGTTGAAACAGAACTGACCCCAACCAACCCTGACAGCCAAACTGACGACAGTAACAAATCAACCACTAAAACACAGAAGAACAATCAATGACAATCTCTCTGGGGAGTCTGACCACCAGCCCCCGGACGGTCCCACGGTCTCACCTGCTGAACCCGGTGACCGTGAGTGCTCCCCGGTTCCCGGTCCAGGACAGGTTGAGCCTCTGGAGGAGGGTGCAGCGGGTCTGCAGGTGGCCCAGGGAGGCGTCACTGAGCCGGGCCCAGTAGGGCTGCAGGCTCAGCTGGATGTACTGGAGGGGGTCGCAGCAGTGCTGGTGCAGCAGCTTACAGCTCTGGGCCAACCGACACAGGTCCG
>NC_139664.1:16964204-16966704 GCF_951799395.1 Argentina silus
ATATATATATATATATAACATATATATATAATATATATATAACAGCTTAAACCATGGCCCACAGATCATTTCATATTATTCATCCTTCACTTCATTACTAAGGTTATTTCAGCAGTCTGTTTTTTAAGCTTCGGATGCAGTGCTTGGAGACAACAACAGGGACTGAGGCAGAACCACACTCTGTATGACAAGAACATTTACTATATTAATTTCTGATTCTGATTATACTATAATGTGCATACAGAATTCCAAGCAGAACAAGCTACATCTCTTTTGTAAATACATTTTCCCCCAAAACCACGAATAAAATAACGTTCCGTCTGAGTCTTTGTGTAAACCACAAATCTGCATATAAGACCATATCTTTGACAATTCATTAAGTTCAACCCTCATTTGCAATCATCTAATAGACACTAATATGTCTCATTTATTCCATATTCAAGGCCAAAATTGCAATCAAAATTATATTTGGTTGCCTCGCATATCTACCATTTGACTTCAATTTTTAAAGGTTGACAATCTTATCGAAAGAGCATTCTAAATATTTCATGCTGATTACAAAACATCTCGGGCTTTTGTCTAAATGACAGAATCTGCAAATATAATTAGCACGGCAAGAAGAAATACTGCAAGATAGCGGAGAGCTGTCATCTCCTTATGGTTGCTATTGTTTTTCCAGTTTGCGTCCTCCAACTGAACTTCACCGCTACTAGTTTAATTGGTTTCCGGAGATCGGTTGCGATGAAAAGTCACGACCTTGATCTTTCCCTTCGATAAATGAATTTATTTTTTGCCCAGTACATGCAAATATGAACTGGATGGGGGAGGAAAGTAAACAGCCACAGATTGTTTCATTTTTATTGTGTGTTTAGTGGCTGATTAGAGGCCTAATTAAATACAGTGTCGAAGAGTTCAGAGAAGCACAGAGGAGACACTGACCCCTGCAACTTCCATAGACCCCAGAGACCTTCTAAACAAAGAGATTATAATGCACATTAGAATAAAGAACATGTACTCAGAGCCCCTTAACAAACAACCATCATTAGACCTTTATCATCACGAACCAGTCCTTAATTCACTTTTCACCTTGCAGCTTAACATTACATTAATGGGGGTGGAGGAATATCAGGGAAGCTAAACATTAGCTCATTAGATCGTGGCATTGGTCCAGGATGGCAGGGTTAAGACGCCAGCACCAGTATTATACCCACAATCAGAACAGTGAGAGGTGAAAGAGTTGAATATGTATACCACATAAACTACAACTATTACCACACTGTTTCAGAACTTCCAAAATTCTCTTTTGGAAAAACACAGCAATTATAATTGTATTATTTTAGCTAAATGTGGTCGGATGTTCTTGAGCCAGGGAGTGCTTGATCCTGACCTGCAATGTTATCCAAACCACAGTGATTGTTCCAACTGCAGCAACCCCCCCCTTCTATCTCTTGCACTGATCTCCTCAGTGTTTCAGGGCAACTTCTGTTCATTCCCACTCAGCTCAGCACAGCTCAGCACAGCTCAGCGCAGCTCAGCACAGCCAGGGCAACACGCCAGGGCAACCCTACAAAGACAACACCCTCTACTGCAGCTGAACTCTCTCACCTCCCAAGGTCTCCTGGATGTTCCTCACCGGGGCTGTGTTGACGCACTGCGACGCTTTGTCAGCCTGAGACACAGAGGGCAGAGATGTGTTACACCACAAACAAACTTCACAGCAGGCTCCTCTCTCAATCCTCACCTAATACACCACACACTACTGCAGGGTCTCTGATCCAGAGGAGAGGTCAACCTGACAGGACAGAGGGGGGGGGGGGGGGTCATGTCGGTGTAGCGGAGGTGATTTGGAATGACTCTCTTTGTGATGAGGTAGCCGTGAATGGGTGGGACATGTCTCACTGACTTTTTGAAAATTGTATTTTTGTCCCCTCCACTTTTTATCAAAGAGATTGCATTTAAAAGCGAAATTATAGGATATAGCCTAAGGACATTGCCTGTGGAAGGACCAGCATCATATATGAGAAGAAACAATTTACACAATATGTTCAAATTATAACTACAGATAATTTTATTTTTATCAAAGGTGCCACAAAATATGCACCACCTTATAGATATTTGATTTACCTCCGCTCTAGTTCTATCTTTCATCAATGGTATTAGATATTAACTCCTACCTGTCATACCTGATAAAAATGACCAATTTTTTTTTATTGTTTTTGCTTCCCTCTGAATGGCCTACTCGGTGCCATGACTCCTTTTGAATTGAGTCGAGAAATACAGCGAATTAGCTTTAAATTGCAAAAGAAAATCTGGGGAGGACACCCAGAGCCTCCACCAGAAGTGTCCCCCATCCCCCCCCCCCCCACACACACACACACACACATTTAAAGGCAAACCTACATGTCTACAGCTGGTTGTGAAGAGCAGGGGTCACAGTTGAATAGACAAATGGTCAGAAATGGACTATGGAATCAGAACCCTAAGAAATACACTAATGACG
>NC_139664.1:16974204-16989204 GCF_951799395.1 Argentina silus
GCACCTGCTCCGTCCCCTGGGACCTTGGTTCCTGATCCGTAGCCCTAGCCCCAAACCCCTAGCCCCAAACCCCTAGCCCCAAACCCCTAGCCCCAGCACAACACAGCCCCCTCTCCCCTCTCCCTGAGCCCCAGCACTGCGCACCCCCCTCCCCCCTCTCCCCTCTCCCCTCTCCCCGAGCCCCAGCCCAGCACCGTGAAGCCCCCAATACCCCAACCCCAGCCCTCCTCCCCCCCATCCCCAGCCCTGCTCTTCTCCCCCTCCTCCCCCTCCTCCTCTCCCCCTCCTCCTCCCCCTCCTCCTCTCCTCTCTTCTTGCCTCCAGCGGCTGGCAGAGCCTTAATCAGCCCTCCTCCGCGCCTGGATGCCTGCCACTCGTTAGCCTGATTGAAATCATTGTGACTCACACACACACACACACAAATTTGCTAAACACACACAGACAGACACACACACACACACACACACACATGCTAAACACACACACACACACACACACACAAGCCACATACAGTATAGATGAAAAGAACTATCAAATTGTTCTGATACAGATCAATGCAAACAGCCAGTATCCTCCCCTCCACCCAACACACACACACACACACACACACACACACACACACACACACAAAAGTAGCCTACACGTGTCATGATTAAAATTGTCACAGCTATTTTTTATTGAAATAATTTAGAGTACTCATTGTCATACAGCCACTCCTCTCTGGGTTATAAGTGTACACCAAGGGAGGCTGGTGGAGGTAGAAATCGGAGGACAGGCTCATTGTCATGAATGGAATGAGGAATGGTGGTGTCACAAACACACGCGTTTGATACCATTCCTCATTCCATTCATGACAATGAGCCCCGTCCTCCGATTTCTACCTCCACCAGCCTCCCCTGTTGTACATCCACAGGTAGTTGTCAGTCAGTTACAGTGGACTCAGCAGGTTGTCTGTCACACATATGTACACTTGTCCTGGTCATGTTATGATTTCACTAACAGGACATCCACTAACTCTCTCACATGGCTTGATAAAGCGGTCAGACTGATACGATGAGTCGTCTGTATTAGCATGGCGCTGTAACAACACATCCCAGACGGGGTGTGTGTGTGTGTGACGATGGGAGGCCGGCGGAAGTAGAAATCGGAGGACGGGCTCAATGGAACGCACGTGACGGAACGAGGAACGGTGCCGAACACATTCCAGACATTCCAACGAGCCCGCCTTCCGACGGTCTACCTCCACCAGCCTGATAAGGAATGCAAAGAGGGTCGTGTGTCTGTCTGTCAGTCCCCCCCCCCCCCCCCCCCACCACCACCCCCCCCCCCCCCACCACCACCCCCCCAATCCTCCTTCACTGGGTTAAAAGACTAAGGGACACCCCTCTTCTCCACTATGTATGGTTTGTGACACCCAGGTAAAGAAGAAAAACACAGTTGTTGAGATATGTCTTGGTCCACGTGGTACCTCAGTTGTTACTCTACATAGGGCAGGGTTCAATTCTAGCTCATTGACAATTCACTGTTTTATTTGGTATTTTGTCAATGTGCTCATGTGCCCGCGCACACACACACACACGCACACACACACACCACAAATAATCAGGAACAGTCCAATTTGAGTAAAGTACTTTGCTACGGCACACACATCCAATCCTATAGCTAACTATCAGGTATCAGAACACCCAGCGTCCTGCGTCATTGATGTACATTATATCCCGTACGTCCAATCACCTTCCATTCAGTGATGTCATATTCCATTCCATTCAATGATGTCATATTCCATTCCATTCAATGATGTCATATCCCATTCCATTCAATGATGTCATATCCCATTCCATTCATTTGGCCTTACCATCTCATCACAACAATCCCATAATCATAATAAGTGAAAACAAAATTCACATTAGTGCAAAAATAACTACTCTCCTTGAGAGCAATAAATGAACAAATCAACAAGAACACATAGAAATGTGAAACCATTTGACACAAATTAAAATACAAAGAAATATAAAGTGGCACCGGCATTCAATAAGAGAACTAAGAGTAGAAAGTCTAATCCAACTGCATTCAGTTTCAACCCCTTCCTTCAGGCTGTGCTCTAAGGCACGTATGTTATACCGGGGTCGTACATCCCATCATGTTTTCCCTGTCTCATTCTATTTCTTTATCTCTCTCTATTTCACACACACACACACACACACACACACGCGCATACACACACACGCACACACACACACAGACTCACAGACTCACACACACACACACACCACTCACTTACACACCACGCACACACACACACAGACTCACACACAGACTCACACACAGACTCACACACACACACACACACACACACACACACACACACACACACACACACACACACACACACACACACACACACACACACACACACACACACACACACACAGATAATCTGGACAGAAATTCCAAGGGGAAACATAATGGACATACAACAGGCCTCAGTTATCCACATTCATACAAGTTCCGGTAACCTTTAGTATCATTTTGGAGTTAAGTCTGAAGTGATCATGACTGCATTATTATTATATTCCATAAACATTCCACGAGGCAGAAGCTAACAGGATCTCAGAGAGGGATGATGTTGAGGGCCAGGCTAAATGGGCTGAACGCATAGAGACTTGCACCCTCTAGTGGCCAAGCTGCTATTCTACTAGTTTCACTCAATACAACGCTAATGTGAAAAATGCTACGCTTTTCTGTCCTTTTACAGTCAGATCATGAGTGGTTTGTCTTTTCCAGCCATCTTCAGTGGCTCCAGAACTGACGAGACTAGAGAGAACTTTGACACAGATGACGTAAAAGGCCGGAGATGGTCTGTCTGGCTGACAATAAGTCTAACGCCAAAGACCAGTCGATTGGAGCCTCCCACGATAGCAGTGGGTTTGTGCGTTAAGACACAGAGTAGCAACTCGGGCCGTTGCGCCATTGTCTTACGACAGATAGTGCGACTCCGTCCACACCGATGTTGTTCGGACGAAGCGGTGTCGCGCTAGAATGAAGATACCTAACGTTAGACAATGACCATTGCGTTTGGCTGATCACCTTACCAACTGCTCAACTCAAATCCAAAGTTCTTATGTTTCTGCATAACATCAGTCTCTCATACTCCATACCCTATAGTATCAGGTTCTGTGTATTATTCCATGTAAAGACGTTAGACAATGGCAATTGCGTTCGACTGATCAACTGATCACCAATTGTCCAACTAAAATCCAAAGTTCTTCTGTTTCTGGCTAACATCAGTCTCTCATACTCTGTGATACTCTAGTATCAGGTTGTGTGTATTATTCCATGTAAAGATGTTTACTGCCCACATCACCATTAACACCAGTTCGTATTCTAGGAGAACTGAGATACACACGGTAAGGCAAGGTCTGTGACAACATCATAGTCAGTAGTAGTACAGGGGGACAAATGATACTGTAACACACGTCACATGGGGGTTCAGTTCACACGGTAGGCTCTGCATACAAATACCCAGTCTGTCTGGGTGCACTGATATTACATGATTAGAATATAGGGTTCAGTCACAGGATGTTTTAGCTCCTTCGTGTGAGAGAGACCGCAGCCTCTCTGGTCAACAGCTCTCTGAAGCCATTCAGATAGCAGCCAGCGCACTCACTGGTTCAGGCTTCTGTCCATCTGACTCCGCCAGCCAATCCCCTATCCCCTCTCAGAACAGAGATCAGCAGGGGTCAGGGGTCAGGGGTTAGGGGCGGGTCATTCTTGAGCTGCAGCTCGTGTTCGGAGCCCGTGCCCACGTCCGAGTCGAAGAGGGAGTGGTCCGTGTCGGGTGTGTGCGGGTGTGTGTGTGTGTGTGTGTGTGGGCCAGAGGGGCTGCCGGGCGTGCTAGGCGTGCTGGGAGTCTCCTCCATGGTGTCTGTCCGGGAGAACAGGCCCAGGTCCATCAGGCCCAGGTCCATCAGGCCCAGGTCCAGTAGGCCTGTAGGGGAGACACGTCCTCCACTACTGCTGCTGTCAGTGTCTCCATCTCCATCATAGTACAGGTCCTCGATGTCCACGTACCACTCAGGCCAGAACCTCCTTCTCATACGCTCACAGAACATGGCCAGGTTAATCAGCTCCCCTGTACGCAGAAACACAGTGGGGAAATATGTTTTGAATAATAATCATTGGTTACCCGTGAGAAGATTAATTACCTCAGATTTGTATGTCCACAGATATCTAAAATAAGGTACTTTCATCTCTAATTTCTCTCTAGTGGTGTTTTCTAGACCATGTTTGAAGTCATGTTTTTGAGTCCTCAACGTTTCAACAAACACTGCAGCGCACACCACAGGCTTTGACTGCCATCCTGTGGACGAAACAGACAACTACATTTTTTGGACACAAATATCTATCCATCCCTTTCCAAAAACCTGTTTGTGTGGGACTATTACCACTTCAAAGACCTGTCCAGACACTACCGTGACCTCCGCCTTGCCCTTCCTCCCTAGACTCTTGTCTAGAGATCTGAAGGGACTGGAAAGGTATAATTCAAAATAAGTGGCCAGAGTACTGCTATCTTGCTATGTAATCATATCAGATCTACACCAGCGTCCAGGGTAAAGGGGCTGTCAGCGGTAGTTTGTGGACAGAGCCAACAGTGACAGACCTTGGCGGTGGGCGACCTCACCTTTGATGAGTTGCTCTGGGCGCGTGCCAGGCAGCGTCCACATGGCCTGGGCCAGGTGACCAAACACCGTGGCGTCTAACGTGGTCATCTTGGGCCCCATGAAATACTTCTTGTCTCCTGTGGGACGGAGAAGCACCAAGGGTCAGCAAGACAGCCATCTTTACAAGGAGCCATTAACATTGCATATAGGTGGGGGGGGGGGGCCTGATCCTAGATCAGCACTCTGAGACGCTTTGTGAATACGGGCTGAACAGAGAGTCTGAATATACCGCCTGCTGTTACAGCTGTTTTATATCTATATCTATCTATCTATCTATCTATCTGTCTATCTATCTATCTATCTGTCTGTCTGTCTGTCTGTCTGTCTATATTTCACACACTGTTTTGACCTTTCCTCCATCTTTGTATCCATATTGGTCAAGGTGGAGCTGGTGGAGGTAGACATCGGAGGACAGGCTCATTGTAATGTCTACCTCAACCAGCCTCCCCTGGTGTCCACACTGGGAGAAACATTGTCTTCCCACAGGGGAAGCAGTACAGAGTAATGGAAATCCATTTTAAAGCCAATAAAAGTTGGGTTCAAGTTCAAATGGAGCAGATTAAGGTGGTCTATATACTTTTACTCTAAAATCAATGATCATTCTCTGCTCTTTCCCCCCTAAAAAAGCCATTAGGAAGTCATCTGGGAGCCAGAAAGGCAGTACATCTATCTTACCGCTAGAGGGCGTGTCATATGAGGGTGAGAGTTGAGCATGGAGGACAATATCGATTACTATGGAGCTAAAACCTAGACAGTCTCTTTATCGCCTTGTGTAAAGTCAGCCTTCTCTTGCCCTCTTCTTAACCCCCCTATGCCTCTCCTCAACTCTCTCCCCTCCCCCATTCCCCTCTCCTCCTCTTCTCTTCCCTCCCCTCCCCTGTACTCCTCCCTATCCCGTCTCCTCTCCTCTCCTTTCCTCTCCCCCATACTCCTCTCCCCCTATACTCCTCCCCTCCCACCTCTCCCCCATTCTCCTCTCCTCCTCTTCCCTCCCCTCCCCTCTCCTTTCCTCTCCCCCTATACTCCAACCCTCCACCACCCCCACCCCCCACCCCCATACCACCCCCCCCCCCCTCTCCGCCCCACCCGCGTACCCAGCAGAGCGGCGAGTGTCCTCATGTCCTTCTCCATCAGGGCGTAGACCTGCTCCTTGGAGAAGCGTCCGATGCCGTGGCCGTACATCTCCCTCTGCACCATGCTGCCGTTCAGGTGGCTGAGGATCCACTTGAGGGCGTCGCTCAGGGGACCCGTCACCGCCAGCATCTTCTGGGTCTCCTCCAGGTTGTCCACCCACTGGCAGTAAGCTAGCGTCCTGCCCACACACAGAGACACATCCAGATATGTACAGTACATGTCTATGATTACTATTAGACACAGGTGTTCCACCTAGACGTATGCTAGACTAGGGTCCTGCAAAGAGATTCTGCATACAGTACCAGTCCAAAGTTTGGACACACCTTGAGTGGGCAAAGCTGTCATCAAAGCAAAAGGTGGCTACTTTGAAGAATCTAAAATGTAAACCATATTCTGGTTTGTTTAACACTTTTTTGTTTACTACATCATTCCATATGTGTTCCTTCATAGTTCTGATGTCTTCAATATTAATCTACAATGTAGAAAATAATCCAAATAAAGAAAAAACATTGTTTTTGTGTGTCCAAACTTTTGACTGGTACAGTATGCTAGTCTACCGTCCCGCAAAGAGATTCTGTATACATTCAACGCACGCAGACACACGAAGGTTATCAACACCATGGTTAGACACAACAGTCTCGCATGGAGACTCACAGATTTCGGATCTTTGTCTCAACAAGACTACAGCTAAACACACAGTGATACACCCTGGTACTGTACATACTTAAATACTGTACTGTATGTCTCTGGGGCAGGGAGAGAGAAGATAAGTGAATAACAGACTCTCCTACCGGAAGGATCAGATCCCGTCTCTTATCCCAAGCCAGTCATCAGCTTTGTGTAACTCACTACCAATCGACCTGCAGGGCCCTAATCAATAACTCACAGGTACACCGCTTCCTCTCCTCCACATCCTCCCTTCAGCATCCATCAACCCCTCATCCATCCATCCCTCCATCCCTCCATCCCTCCATCCCTCCATCCAAACATGGGTTCCAGTTCACTGGCAGCACTAACATCTACTGTATGATGTCTGGATATTGTATTACATTGGGGGTGAGTGGGGGTGGGGGGGTGGGGGGGGTGCTTAAGTGCTTAAGAGGACACTATTCATACTGACAGAGACACTGTGTTCTGGTGGGCTAGCTAGCGACAAGCCAGCCTGCTAACAGCCCCGCGGGGAGACAGGAAGCAGTGAGAAAGCGGCGCGCTGGGAGAGAAACCCTCCGTCTGTCTCAATAACTGTCAATTCCCGTCCCAGAGGAAAGGGCACTGGGACGGCGGAGAGGGGGAGGCTGGTGGCGGTAGACATCGGCGGAGGACGGGCTCGTTGTAATACACGGAACGGAATGAGGAGTGGTATCAAACACGCCGTAGCAGCAGCCGGTATATTCGGACTCTCTGTACGGCCCGTATTCACAAAGCATCTCGGAGTGCTGATCTAGGATTAGGTCCCCCCCCCCCCCCCCCGTCCATGTCATCTTATTCATTATGCTGTAGAACAGTGGTTCCCAAACTTTTAACAGTCATGTACCCCCTGAGACACTCTACATCCTACTGAGTACCCCATTGTGATAATATACACATAAATATAGACATTGTGATAATATTATTCTGTTGGATAGGGTGCATGCATTTATTTTTGGTACTAAGACTGCGGCTATTCAACAGCACTGTTTGGGAAGGTAAACGTGTACCCCACTTTGACAATAGTGGCTCTAGAAGGCAAAACACAGGTCCTAGATCAGCAGTCCTACTTTAAAGGTGTTTTGTGAATAGTGGCCTATGTGACTCCAGTGTAGACTGTCCTTGTCCTGTTGTCTCCTCTGGGCTGGAGGGACGGCCACTCCTGTAACATGATCTGTGTCTCTCAGACGGGGGGGGTAAGAGAGCAGTGCATCACGATAAATGACAAGTCTGCTCCTAATACGCCGATCTGACTGAATCATCTGACCAGCTTGGGTCCTCTTAGAGGGCCCCTCTGTTTGTTACTGGTACATCTGGGCTCTGTTGGATGAAATCTATGCAGAATATTAGATCAGGGCCAAATCCTAATCAGGAATCAATACGTACGCATCACTGAAGGTATTCAAATGAACACATCCACATAGCAGGCGATAGGCCAAAATAGGCCTACTAAAACCTTCTAAAACGATTTCATCGCTCCAATGTCGATAATTATGTTCTATAAAACGCACACACACACAATCTTTAACGAACCGAGTGGACCCGTGATGAAATCCAGCAGAAGGCGACCGTCTCTTACAGAGCAGCTTTTCACACCAGACCCCCCCCCGCCCCCGTCCATGTCGTTATGGCAACATCGATCATGCTAATTTGCCTGAGTCTGAAGAGCTGTGTGTGACACATCATCACACTGTAGCCTGTGATGTTAGCCTGCAGCTGGTATCACAAAGAGCAGCAAGGCCCCCCCCCCCACCCCCCCCGCCCCTCCCAGCCCTGCACAGGCTTAAATAATGTAATCAATAACCCTTTGTGAGTCTAAACATAGCCTGTTCAGAGAGGGAGAGGTGGTGTAAGGTACAGAGAGGAAGAGAGGGGGGGGGGGGGGCTGGGACTGCGATGGTGCATCTCCTCATTCATAAAAAAAAAAAAAAAAAGGTGTACAGACTGACAGTGACTGACCTTTCATAAGAACACAGGTACTGTGGAGAAGAGATTGCCTCAGAACTAAAATAAACATGACAGTCCCATGATCAAGGGACAGACCAGGGGAAAACAGGGAGAAGTAAACAGAGCATACACACACACACACACACGCTCTCTTCTCACACACGCTCTCTTCTCACACACACTCTCTTCTCACACACACTCTCTTCTCACACACACTCTCTTCTCAGCGTCTTCGACTTTCGTGTGTATTCTCTGAAGCTCTCGGACGGATCTCGAAAGAGATATCAGACAGACAGATGAACCAGCGTTCGCACGCAAGGCGAAGGAACGCATTTGAAATCCATCCTTGGGGCGCTCAGCACACTAAGGCGCATACCATATTATCGCAAGGTCCCTGGTTCGATTCCGGACATCGACATATCCTGCATGTCATCCCTCCTCTCTCTCTCTCTCACCCATCCTTCCTGTCAATCTCTACTGTCTCTATCCCAATAAAGCAGAAATGCCCTAAAAAAAAAATATATATATTTTTTTTTTAAAGAAAAAAAAAAAAGCCTCTTCCTTTGGGTCATCACCCCTCTCTCTAACATCACTGGACATGATGGGCCAGAGCGATCTATCTCTATCCTTTCTTTTTCTCATCTTTCCGACAGTGTTCGATCAGTGATTACACTTCCAGGAAGGGAGGGATGACGGAGACGCTGTTTTCTCAATAATGGAACAGCGTCTAGGCCCAGGCAGAGCAGGGAGAAAGAGGCAGAGTGTTTTTTCCGTGCAGGAGCGGCGCTCCCCAGGGCGAACATCTCAGTGACTCACCACTAGAACAGAGGAGTGAGAGTGAGAGTGAGAGTGAGAGGGTGAGTCAGAGGTGTTATCGGAGAAGGGACTACAGTGGAACTATCAGTCAAATGCTTTATTTGCCACACAATCAGATTGTTAGGAATGTGTTATTTATTGTTCCCCACCCACAACACAACACACACACACACACACACACACAGATCAGAGGCTCAGCCGTAGTTTGGCACCCCAGGAGCAATTAGAAGGTTCTTGCTCAAGGGCACAACGGCAGCGGTAGGCACCTAATGATGCCAGCACCAGCGACCTACCGATTGCTGGCTGGCCTCTCTAACCTCTAGGCTACCTGCCATCCAAAGGGCTTACAGCACCAGGTATTCCCAGACGGGCTCCCATCCAAGTACTAACCCGGCTCGACCCTGCTTAGCTTCCGAGATCTGGCGTGTTTCAGGGTGGTTTGGCCGTAAAAGACTAGAGTGAGTGGTTCTGTTCTAATACGGTTCTCAGGTACTCTCCTGTCAGCAATGTCCCTCAGCTGTACTCTCTACCATTCCTCATGGTCCTCAGAGAGGAGAATCATGTCCACAGCCCAGCAGTTTCAGCACAAGCAACACATCATCATAAAGCAACACACAGTACAGTGTGACAGTAAGTATGTTGTTGCTTGTATTGTAACTGATGGGCTGTGGAAATGATTCTCCTCTCTGAGGAAAATATGCTATCTATCTAACTACACCCATACTAGCATACTATGTTATTGTATTATTGTATTGGCCATGCATTCTTAATGGTATGCTAATGTGGCTAGTGGAACGTGACCACGAGTGACTCACCAGTGGAGATATCGCTCAATCGTCTTGGTGACAACGAGTGTTTATGTTCCAATAAGCAGACTAGCATACCTCTTAGAATATATTCCATATTAGGCGATATGAGCGATATTATGGCCGTGTATTCTTCTAGATGATTCTCAATGGTATTCTAGTGGGAATATTGGAACGTGGGCGACGAGGAGAGATGACTCACCAGTAGAGGTGCTCCTCCACCATCTTGGTGACGGCGCGGGACACAGCCCTCTCCTGGGGACTCAGGCTCTTGTTGAGGTTGACGCCCAGCTTCTCCTCCAGGAAGTCGATGATGAACTCTGACCCCGACACCTGCTCGTGGTTGTACTCGATCCACGGCATTTTGCCCTGGGGCGACAGCTTCCCATCAAAGTAGTTCTGGAGAGGAGAGGGGAAACATACGGTTACCATACCTACGGTTGATGCATACGCTCTCTTGTTGTGGCTGAGCGTTTGAAGTTTTACATGTGTTTTACATGTACAGCATTTGTACTTTACATGTGACCTGGATCGAAGAATATTTGTTTTCTCTTCCAGACACTTAAGGTGTACTTGAATTTGCTTTTGTGAGGCAATGGAACCAATGGAATGATCCGGAAAACTGAAAAACCCAGTCCAATTGACATAGGACTGGGAGGGAAAGTAAAAAAATCAAGGTATATTTGAAGAAAAAACGAATATAGTTTCTCCCCAGGAGGTCTGAGCACACACTGGGCCCGCTGTGCTGTCACCTACCTGGTAGGGCAGGTCCACCATGCGTAGGTAGGTCTCCATCTTGAGGCAGAACGGTGAGAGGCTGGGGACGCCGGTCTTTGGCCTGGAGAACTGGTGGAGGATGATGGCGTCTTTAGAGTCCAACTCCTGCTCCTTCCTAAACACACGCACGCACACACACACACACACACACACACACACACACACACACACACACACACACACACACACAGACAGACACAGAAAACTGAAATCATTAAAGGGAATAAGGTACAGGGTGTGTTTTTGTTGTTGTTTTACACAGAGATGGAAAAACACATACACACAAACAGAACATGAAGCTGGCTGAACACCACGGGTGAGGCAGCAGCTGTACAGGTGGCAGCCACGTTATCAAGCCCCCCTCCTCTCTCTCTGAAAACAGGTCTCTCTTCAAAAAGAGATGTTAACCTCTCTAACCTTTTAAATAGGAAAATTGCTGCTGTTTCTAGGCCAGTGTGACGTGAGACAAATACCACGGCTCGTCCTGATTGGAGGAGAGCGGGGCTCTTAGAAACCTCTCTGGGAGGCTAGGGTCTCACCTGGTGCCAATTATAGCACCATGACACAACAGGAGAGCGTCTCTCTCTCTCTCCCTGAGCTCCTTGTCACTGGGAAACAGATCCCTTCACAACTCTCAACACAGCAAAGACGTGTGAGCCTAAAATGCACACTATTCATAATGTTTTTATACAACAGCCTACATGTTGAGGGTTGGTTGGTTGTTATTTATTGACTTCATTGATATTCAATACTGCAGAGATGCTGTAGGTCTGGGTTTCCCTTTCAATGGTCTCTCTGCCAGCGACGTATGAGGTTACAGTCATCACAGTAAGACTACTGATGAAAGCAACAGTATCCATTGGAGAGTCCTTGTGTTTCCACCAGGGGAGGCTGGCGGAGGTAGACATCGGAGGACGGGCTCATTGTAATGCACGAAATGGAATGAGGGTTGGTGTAAAACACGGAACTGAGATCTCTACCTCCACTGGTTTCCACCCCACTGTGTCTACATGGTACAGTAGGTGACTGACACTGACACATCTTTCTAGGCTTTAATAATTAAACACACACAGGGGCCTGGCAATCTCACACTTGCTTCGGTTCTTCTTCTTCTTTTTTTTTTTTTTAAATGTTATGAATTATATATATATCGTGTTAGAGAAAGTAGAGGTTGACAGTTACAGCTAAGTCAGTGACTGTACGCGTTTGATAACTTACTGAATTCAGTTTACGTCGTAAATACTTTCATTTTAATATCATGTAGGCCTGCAAGTTAAGTATCATGTAGAATAGGCCTACTAGACCTTATCAAAAAGGATGGTATTAAAATGTGTCCATGTTGTTCGAGCACAGGCTAGTCACAAGAACACGAGTTCCACCCACATCATATTCTCGCAAAATGTCGCTGTCCCTACAGCTATGGTGCTGAAACCGCGTTCATAGGCCTACAATAACAACGTCGCGTCCATCACAGTGTGGTGCTGAAACCCATAACTGAGCTCCTCATTGTAAAGATATACCTCGCGTCATAACATAACAATACATTGAGTTGCTTCAGAAAATAAGATGGCACGATACCAGTCTACAACTGGTTTATTTTTCAGTCAATATGTTTCTATCGAAAGAAAAATAAGCAGGCATAGGGTAAGACTACACTAAACGTGATTCAACAATGTTTCCGAAATGCAAAGCCAGAGTGTGTGACAGATTACACGGAGCATAGGGCAGCCTACTGTTACTGGATGTACTGTGTAGCAGGCCTAAACCCAAATCCTTGATTGACGACTGCGAGGACAGGAGCGCTATTCATCACATTAACAATAGGCCCGTCCGGACTAATCCCTCACTCTCAAAGATTAGACGGATTTCATTCAACGGGGTAGATTGATTCATCCGCTTTCACTCGCCTACTGTATCAATACGTTTCGGAGCAAACACAAAAACGTAGCAGGCTCACGTGAGAGGTCAGTAAAGGTCGTGACGACACTGCGGGGGCCGGAGGACCGGGTTATTCACGCGTAAATGGCTCAGTAGGCACAGTGCGTGAGCTGACGAGTGATTCAAAACACTGTAGGTTATTATTTTTTTTTTTTTTTTTTTTCATCTCGTGTCCTTCAAGAGAGAAAACATGCAAAGGCCTCGGCCAGCCGACATGCAAACTCATGCAGATCATATCAGGGAGATGGAATAAGCGTAAACAAACAACAGCCACATTCAGCTTTCAGAGATCTGTCAAGAGGAGCTGTGAAATGCACTGATGAGTCTTCATATCGTGCCCAGTGCCCATCCCTAACATCACATCCCATGATGTGAACAATATATAGACTTATGCCTATAGAATATTACTAGCCTTTAGATGTATCATCACATACCAGTGAATAATGTAGACATACTCAACATGCGTGATGTCTTTAAAATATAAAATGAATATGGAAACCAGATAGCATCGTTGCCTGCGTACCTGATGGCGAGCAGCTCATGCAGTAGGTAGGCAGCCGCGGCGAGGAGGGCACCACCAGTGAGATAGAGAGTCTTCTTCCACCAGGAGTCCGACCCCAATGCCGACATGATCCCACCGTAGTCCTGTAAAGGAGCCGCGACCATATACCCATAAAAAGACTGCGGCTCATCGGAGCCACATAGCCCGAAGGACAGGCTGTGATTCCGGCCGAGCTCAACCACACACGGCCGGGACGAGGCGAAACCGGCACTCCAGTACATTCTCTCTCTCAATCGCCTCCTGCGTCCACCCGAAAACCCCTGCCCGCTTCATCAATATGTCCCTACGTTGCTAAAGCATGGCGATGTGGAATGTAGTTGATCTGCCAAAACAAGGGAAATCAGCATCTTCGCCCCTGATGGTGCCCGGCTGCCCGCACCCTCCTCGGCTTCCTCCGCGACCGCTCGGAGCCTTTGTCTGTTCCAATGGAAACGAGTGATGTCACCGCGGCGGCACTCCCCTCACAGCTCAGTGGAAACAACAGCACGAGAGTTGATATACATATACATATACCATACATATTTACAACTTGTTCCCATTTGTAAATGTTGATTTATGCAAATATTATATAGCCAAATTATCTTGTATTCATCCTGTATCCCAAAAAGCATTTGATGATAATATACCGTGAGCATTTATTTTTGTAATTATTATATAGAGTCAATTCAATGAATTCTGTAATGTGTTGATCGAAAAACATTAGGCTTAGGCCTACAATATAAACTAATAATGAAATAGCCTATAGACTATACAATGAGCCGCACTTTCACATGTAGGCTACTGTAGCCAGGGGCGAATATTTGGTTCTAAGACAAATTAAATATCAATCTTAATGCAATGGATTATGCCAACATGTATCACTGACTTGTTCAAATGTAATACGTGCTTTAAATTGGTATTATTCAGCCATTTAGACGATTGCATGCGACACGAACAGGCTAATTCGATTCCTAGAAGTGCCTCCTCATCGTCACACCTTACTGTGTGCCTATCTATGGCCATCAGTCTTCATACTCACTCGGCAACAACTTAGAAAGTGTAAAAAAAAAAAGCATTCATCTTCAAGAATACATCCGGTCAATGTGTTTTCCGTTGTGATTGTTTTGGGCATATCTCTGTATTGCGAACACAACTTTGCTTGAGAAACGGGGATTCCGTAAGGGTTCTACAACCCCGAAGGTCAGTTACGTCATCGTAGGGACCCCAGCCGAGTCAGACCGAGTGCCAACCTCGGTGCCGCGCTCTCCCCCAAGACCGGTCCCGTTGGGCATCACATCTACTCGCGCAATTCATAATCGTTCTTGGCCTTGTCTATCTCGGTATGTCTAACTAATAGTACCACCTGCTGTTCCAATATTAAAATCTTTATACTCTATCCAAAATCTACACTGCAGACATTCTGCAAACAGCGTGGACAATCCCGCGGGGGGTGGACGAGCGCTCAGAAGTTAGGGAGGTATGTTGTACAGGTTTCAAAACAATAACAATTCATAATACTGGGATCAGCTTCATAATAGCATCAGCTCTCCTATCTCCGTTTCCATACTTGTTCTAATTTTGATAAGACAAATACAATGATGAATCAATCTGGAAACAAATTAATAAAGAGCCG
>NC_139664.1:16994204-17064204 GCF_951799395.1 Argentina silus
CTACCCATCCAACCCATCTCAAACACAGCGCCTCTAATGCTTTTGATGAGACCTTGTACCAACGTGCTTCTTTATTCCGACTTCAGGTAGCAAGCTAGGGAAACAAACAAACGGCTAACCCAACAATTTGTTCGCTACAAGACGTGATATGGGTTTTTTATGATAAACCAAGTCAAAAGCAGTGCTATCCCTCATTTAAACACAGCCTGGGGGGGGCTGGGGGCAGAGACACATCAGATAGCCTACGCTGTGGCTGATCCTTCACGCTGTCACCACTGAGACACGTCAAGGAAGCCACACTGGGGGAAGAGGGGATAGGCTACTAGGAGCGATGGGCTGGGTGGGAAATGCAAGCGATTATAGGGCAAAGACAATAGCATATCTTATCAATCAAAATAACCTCCTGCCCCCACGAACACATACACTCGCATACGCGTACGCACACGCACAGTCGCTGAGGCAGCATCGATGTGGAGGAATGTGTCACTCTCAATGATAGATTGTCATTGCCTCCTCCTCCTCCTCCCCATTCACCATCAATTTACATTTCACCCATATTCACCCCAGACATCTTCCCCCTGCGGGGTTTGCCTGTCTCCACGGACGAACATCACATGCGATTTTCCTCTGACTGTCTTAGATGAATAGCCTCTACATATGGTCATGACCTCACATTGATAGATGGGCTAATGGAATGAATGAATGAATGATTGATGATGATGATGAATATGGAAGAGACACACACCTAATGAAAGGCACTCTCAGGTCGTTCATGGAGTGGAGGGCCGCGAACTCTCCCCGCTCATCCCACCACTTGTTGGCCATTGCCTGGAACCTCCTCACCTCATTTGGGTCCACGGTGGACTGGGAGGCTGAGCGAACCCTGCAGGTACAAAACAGTGGGTTGTGATGTTGTTTCTCCATCAACTCTAAACCGGTGATGCGTGAATGTGTATATGAGTGCACCTCGGTAGTCTAAAACAGCTTTGCTCGCCTCGTTTCTTTTACTTCATTGACAATGTTCCGAGAGAACAGGGCAGTTGAAAGTACCCTACATGTCAACTCCCTCCTTCCCTGGTATCAGTCTGCTGTGAGTAGTGAGTGCGGTGTAAGTGCAATTCAATGAGTGTTGCGGTCAGTCGAACTGATCTATGGCATACCTGACTGTCGTGGGCATCGCATGCTGTTGATCTGGACCCGGGCGGGTCCGAAGCTGCAGAAACTGCCTGCGATGTTTACAAACTGAAGTCCAGCTGAATGTAGTTCGAGCTGCAGTCAACGTCGGAGCGCCATTCACATTTGTCGGGACTCGGGCACATTGTACAAGTACAAGGCGTCCGATCTTCTTTGAATACATGTTGTGGTTACATAAATTGTATGTTCTTATATTGAACTCATGTTTCGCCTGTCAATGTGACCGTGGAATCGCAATTCTGATTCTGTCCGAGTGGAAACATTGCTAGACACATTTAGTTCCTACCGGTGTTACCCGGCCTAGGTACTGAGCCAATGGCCAAAAGTAACATCTAAAGGGAATGCCTCCGTGGTACAATAAATCTAGCTTGGTCCACTTAACAACTACATCTATCAGACAAACATGCTCCTCATGCTATTGTACAATAGAAATGTAGAGCATTGTAAATGACCAGAATCAGTGACATGCAATTATGGAAATATGCTCATCTCAAAATGTTCCTGGCTGAGTACTGTGACATATGACAGGTGACAATGTTTATAACCTTTTCTCAGTGTATGTGTATGGATGTTATTGTATGCAATTGTCTGTTTTTTTTCTGATTGGTATGGCAACAAAGTCTTATACCTTGGCTATTCAGAACCTCGGGGTGCTTCATACTATTTGCATGTGTGACAAAATCCATCCTGGATCATCATCTTCATCTGTGGCTGAGTCCCAAGAGTCTTAACAGATTCCTTCTGACAGGAGGGGGGGATCTTCTCCTCCACTAATGCGTTTCGGAAGGAACAAGGGAGCAGGAAAGGAGCGGACGCGAGGAATCAAGGAAAGGCACTCGAGATTCAACCTCATGTCCATACGGGACCGTATTGTAAACAGGAAGCCAACCAGAACAAGGGATCAGTTCAGTTTTATTGGACAATTTACAATAATATGTCGATTTTTTATTTCCTATCCTGTTATGGGTGTTTAAAATGGTACAGCTTCCAAGATTCTACTGACTACAAAGCCTTTGAGCTTTGCATGATACAAGGCAAGGAAAAAAACAAAAAAAACAACCTAGCATTCAAAAATGTCCTTTTTTTTTTTTTTATCAGTCTTCACTTTAAAAAATAACACATATTTACAAAGATGGAAGAGTAAGGATGAGGGAGGGAGGGAGGGAGGGAAGGAGTGGTGCGGGTAGGGGTGAAGGGGGTGAGAGGGGTGAGGAGGAGGGGGGGGGGGGGGTTGGAAGAGTGGAGAGTTCACCTACACCATTGCCTCCATAATGAGACAAGCCTGTTAAACTCATGGAATTTAAAAGTAAGTGCACAGATCAGAGAGGCAAGCGCGCTCCTCAACGCCTGCGCCGGACGGGGGACGTGGACCTGGAAGAGAAATGTGGAGGGGGATATTAGACGCGAGTGCTGCGCCAGTCACACTCACACGCTCAGAATGACAGACACACGCACGCACACACACACGCACGCACGCACGCGCACACACACAGTCAGTCAACACTCTCTCACACCTCAAACAGCAGCATTGTATGGTGAGGAAAAAGATCAGCCCCACTGACACCAAATGCAGGCAGGGCCTTGTTATCAACATCGCTATTGTACAGAACCCGGTGGAGGTAGAAATGGGAGGACGGGGCTCATTTGTAATGCATGGAATGGAATGAGGAACGGTATCAAAACACACGTGAGCCCGTCCTCCAACGTCTGCCTCCACCAGCCTCCCCTGACTGAATCATCATAGCGAGAGTGTTTATCTGTACAGGTCAACCTTTGGGAACAAGAGTTACGATACATTCATTACAAAGCACAAAAAAATGGAAAGATAAGCTCCACGACCCCAGCAGAGGGCACTCTCGTGATGTTTTTGAATCTTTCGGAGGAGCTGAAACGAGGCTACAACAACGACTGTTTCTCTTTATCACTTGGACAAGATTCCTTGGCAACAGTAAACAAAGAGCTGTTCTAAAACAATATATTTTACTGGCAAAAAAAAGCTCCCTAGATAACACGCATACACACACACGCACGCACACACACCCAGTCACACAACAAGAATACACAATAGAGAAAAAGAGAGATGAAAAAAATGGAATACTACCTTGATCGTGACTTAGACTTGTGTTTGCGGCTTGCCTTCTTACCAGACTTGTGAGATTTTTCCGTTGACCTTGAGCGACTACGTTTGGATTTCTTAGACTTCTTTTCCTTGCTAACCTCGGGGGTGAGGGACCTGCTGGACTCGGAGTCCGAGTGCCTCTTGCTAGACTTGGCGGAGCCCTTCCTGCTAGCCTTGCTATCCTGGCGGGCCTCGCTCTGAGAGTCTGTGTGCGCGCTCTCCCTCCGTTTCTTTGATTTGCCGTTGCTCTCCTCCGCAACCACCGAGCTCGCCTCCCTCTCTTTCTCCTTTTCCTTTTCTTTCTCCTTCTCTTTCTCCCTCTCCTTCTCCTTGGCCTTCTGCTTCTCTTTCTTCCTATCTGACTCTTTCTCCTTCTCCTTCTCTTTCTTCTTCTTGTCCTTCTCCTTGTCGTGGCTGCGGCTCCTGTCTTTCCTCCTGTCCCTGTCCTTGCTGGAGGCTTTCTGCTTGTGCTTGCTGATACGGCTGTGACTGTCCCTACGCTCCCTGCTGCTCCTCCTCCTGTCCCTGTCCTTGTCCCTGCTGCGGCTACGGCTGGCCCTGGCCCTGGCCCTGTCCTTGGACCTGCTCTTGCGCCCCCTGCTGGTCCTACGCTCCCTCGAGCGGCTGCGCTCGTTATTCCGGTGGCGGGCCGAGCGCTCGGCGCTGTGTGTCCGGCTGTCCCTCCTCCTCTCCTTCGCCTTGTCGCCGTGGCGTCGGTGCGAGCCGCGACTCGTGCTGCGGCGGCGGGCCCTGTGGGAGGAGGAGCTGCGCCGCCTCTTTCTCCGGGGGGACGAGGAGCGGGAAGAGCTGTGGGAGGAGGCCGACGATGACGAGGAGGAGGAAGATGAGCGGCTGCTGGTGCCGCTGGAGCTGGAGTGGGAGCTGCTGCTGCGGCCGTTGCTTGGGGAACCACCGCCGCCGCCACTGCCGGCCCGCCCTCCCCGCTCCTTGGCCCGCCCCGCCTGTCTAGCCTCGCTGACCTCCGGCTCGCTGCGGGACCTGCGTCTCTCTGCTGCGGGCTCCGCCTCCCTCTCTCTCACTTCCTGCTTGTGGAGGCTACCCTCTAACTGGCCCTCGTCATAATCCCCCCTCTCTCTGCTCACTCTCTCCGACGCCATCATCTCTTCTGGGGGGGACACAGACAGACACAGACACAGACACGTTACACTAACAAGCAGGGAAACAAGTTCTACTGCATGTAGAAGAATACGCACAGAATATGAGGTCCTGACAGCAAACTGATTGTGAGACGCTTGGCCTGGCATCGTAAAAAGGTCTGTAGGCATCTTAAAAACGCGCCGCTAGCCACGTCTAAGAACCCGCCCCGCCCGCCCCCCCCCCCGCCGTTTCCGGCACCCCTCACCGCGAGCGAGCACCGCCTCCTGCGCCTGCCTCTCCTGCAGCTCCCTCTCCTTGCGTCGGAAGGCGTCCTGCTTCTCCCGTATGCGGTGGCGGAGTTCCTCCTCGTCCGTGTCCGACGACTCGGACCCGCGGACGCTGCGCTCCTCCTCCTCCTCCTCGTCCTCGCTCTCGTCAGAGCCGTAGTCGCCGAGCCCACCTGACGACAACAGACCCCCCCGGTGGATTGAGCGCGAGGGTGACGAGCGGGCCGAGACGCGCACTGTCTCTCTCTCGCTCTCACACACACTCACACACACACAGAGACTCTATTTCATCACACCTCTACTCCCATCAACCCCGACCCCAACCCCACGCCCACACTGAGCCTCCCCCGTCAAACGTCTGTCTTTCTGTCGGACTTTACCACACCATGACATTTCACTCCAGTAAAGACGGCATGCTTTTAGAACTTAAGTGCGTGTGAGTGTGTGTGTTGTGAGAGGTAAACACTTGGTGGTGACTGACGCTGTGCTAGCTGGCTAACCGTCGGGTACAAAGACCATATGGTCCCTTTTACACTGCTTCAGTCAGTCTGTCAACACTCACTCAAGCAGTGACGGAGGGACATAGGGTCGAGCTGTCTGTGAACCCCCCCCCCCACCCCCCCACACCCCTCCAAATACCTTCCCAAACCCACACCCCCGCCCCCCGCATGTAGAAAGAGAGAGGGGACTCACCGAGGCCAGTCAGAGAAGCCAGTGCACTTGACTGTGCCAGCTGTTTGGCAGGAGCTTTGATTCACATCAACAACAGGAACAACATGTTAAAACACATAGAGCCACCATTTTCTCAAAGGCTCTAAAAGAAGAAGGGGGGGGCACAGATAACGCACTATTCACAAAAAAAAGCTGTCGTTGGCAACAAGAAGGAGAAGAAGAAGAGATGAAGGAGAAGAAAAAAAAAGAACAAAAAAAAAAAAGGAGAGAAGAGAAGGGTTAAAACAAAGTCTCATGTCACACATTCAAGTCATATAGTCGGGAGAAAGGAGGGGGGAACCAAACCACTCTGTACTAATGCACATGCTGTCACTTCAACGGGACTTGAGTGTCATTTGGGTCTAATCTAGGAGAGGTTGGTCAGAGTGAGTCAATGGTGGGTGGATAGGGGTCAGATATACAGTCATTCAGACAGGAGGCCCCTTCAGGGCCGGTCAGGAACCAGGAGGGAAGACTTTAGGTTACTCAGTTTTTTTTTTGTGCGGTTTTTTTGTTGGTGTTTTTGGTTTGTTTTTAAAGAAAACACACCCCGCTCTGCTCTCTTTTCACCCGTGCTTTTTCTTTCTCCTTCCGTTGCATTAGCAGAGAATGGTTGAGGATGCATGATGACAGATATCACAGTCTAAATTCTCCCAAGTGTGCCGCTCAATCACCCAGACTTTATAGGGATTCATTGAGTACTTTTTTTTTTTTTTTTTAATCTAAAAAGAAAAAAACAACACAGAATCGTGTCTCGTCTTCAGGCTTAAAACATGTCTTTGTGACAGGCACAGATGATGCGTGGGCAGGAGGCGGCGGGAGCAGACCTTTGGTGGCTTTGCGGTGAGTCTCTTTGGCCACTTGCTGGATCTCCTCGTTGGTGACCTCCAGGAGGATCTCCGTCAGCAGGGTTTTAGTTATAATCATCTGTGGAGACAAAGCAGAGAAGAAGAAAAAAAAAAAAGGCTGAGGGTTGAAGGGGAATACAGTTATTCACTTTGTTCAAATGGTACCGTAGGCTACGGTGAGATGTTGCCGCTCGACCCCCCGAACCTATCCGCCTTTCCATTTTAAACCCCCCTGTTTTTAGATGCGCTTAGTGTGTTATTTTGTTTAACGTTGTCGCAATCAAATAGTCCAGCGGGCAGAACCAACCCGGCCTGTTTGAAGTGTTAATACTGACCAGCTGGAACTCTTTCTCCTCGTCCGTCATTTCTGGTTCGCTCTGGTCCCCCGGGGGAGGGGACGGGCTGCGGCTTACAAACTCCTTCCTGACCGGAGCTCTGTCCTCGTCCTCCCTCTCGTCTTCGTCACCCTCCTCGTCGTCACTGTCCTGTTACACGGAGGGGGGGGGGGGGGGGGGGAGGTGGTTTCAGTCAACGAGACATGTCCTGAAACATCACCGTTGTCCTTTCACTGTCTACAGGAACACGTGTACACACTTGGGTAAAAAAGAAAAGAAGGCTTACGAATTTGCTCTTGCGGGGGACGCGGGGTCCGTCGTCTCCCTCGTCTGGCATGTCCCTCTCCTCCCCATCGTCTTTAGCGATCTCGGCGCGCTGCTGCTCCATCCGCTCTCTCTCCAGCCTCTTCTGCTTTTCCCTCTCCACCTTCTCCAGGCCCTCTCGGATCCATGCGGGAAGCGTGCGCCTTTTGACGGCGTCTTGAGTCCGGGGGGGAGAGGATTGCGGGAAGGTTAGAGGAGCCTTACACGTAACCCGAGAGGGGGCCTCGCGTAGATCGAGAGTCTATGTTTGTTTGCTTAGGTGCTCGCACCGATGATACGGTATGCTCCTTCATGTGCTACGCCACTTCGGCGCCGCGATTCTTACACTTTTAACAAGCAAATTGACAATAGTAGTGAGCAGTTCAGAGATATCACAACATATCAGAATGGTACGTGTGTGTGTGTGTGTGTGTAAACGGCATGAGAGAGGAAACAAGCCCCTCTCTCTCTCATCTCAAGGCAGTACTTACTCAGAAGGGGGGGAAGCGACTCACCGAGAGCAGCGGGAGTGTCCTGTTTGACGGGAAGCTGGATGGGGGACCTCTGGCGGTCCCGGAAGCCCGGGGGTCTGTCCCGTCTATTCTGAGGTGGGCCCTGCTGCCAGTATGGGGGGTGGAAGCCTGTGTTAGTGGGAGCATAGGTGGCAGCAGCTCCATGCTACAGGGAGAGGGAGGGAAAAACACACGGGAATGGTAGGTCAAGTCCGTCTTCAACTGGAGCAGCTTTCAATGTGTTCAGAATCGTGACACAAAATAAAATCAATCCAAAAATATATATATATATATATATATATGACGGTTCGATGACTAAACATAGCTATGGAAGTGACTCTGGCGTCTGCGTACCTGATAGTCAAACTGGTTCATTGCCATGGGTGCCATTGCATAGTTGTCTTGTTGAGCACCAAATCCGTGGCTGTTCTGCGGGTAGCCCCCATGGTGGGCCTCAGAGGAGAACTCCAGACTGTCCTGGCTGTTGCTGTCCTCTGAGGGAGCCACCACGTCCATGGGTCCTGTACCAGGAGGGATCCAGGCCTGGTCTGGCGGCGGGGGAGGAGGAGGAGGAGGCTGGCCATGCATTCCCCACTCTGAACACGAGAGACACACACAACAACAACCAGTGAATGTTAGTGTGTTTGGTTATCCTGCAATAGGAGCAAATTCTAAAACACAGAGAACCACTGGAGGTATCAGGAAAGAGACAGGGTGAAGAGGGAGGTTTTTTTGGGGGGGGTGTTTTTTTTTTTTTTACCAGGTTGCCACATTCGGCCAAAGGAAGCGTCTCCCTGGAAGTTGCCATGATTATTGGGCGCAGCAGGATCCATCCCCTGCATCTCCTGTCCGTTGGGCTGCAGGTTGGGCTGCAGGTTTGGCTGCTGCTGCTGCTGCTGCTGCTGTTGCTGTTGCTGCTGGTCTACTCCCGTGCCTGTATTCTCTTTCTGGGCTATCCATGCCTGCGCTAGGGCTGCCCAGTCCACTTGCCCTGCACATTCACAAGACAGCAAGAAAATAAAACAGTGTGCTTCTTGTGGTCCTCTGTGGCTCAGTTGGTAGAGCATGGCGCTAACAATGCTTAGGTTGGGGATTTGATTCCCGCTGGGACCATATACGCTGAAATGTCTGCGCTCACCGCAATGTAAGTCGCTTCGGATAAAAGCGTCAGCTAAACGGCATATAGATTTGTATATATTCACTTTCACAGTGTGTATCAGAAGGGTAAACGGCAAGCTGATAGCACACCTATGTTAATCTGTCACCAGGCATTAATTTACTATTCATACACTCATTTACTGAGGGTCAAGTTTTATATGTTGTTGTTTGTATGGTCAATGGCATAGCATATCTACAAAGCTTCACCCACCTGGATCTTGTTGATGCTGGAAGGATTGCATCCACTGCTGTTGGCTCAATGGCCACTGAGGCCAGGGGCCAGGCTGTCCACCCTGGTCCCACATCTCTAGGCCTGTCGTTCCCACGCCTGAAGCCTGCAAGAGACATAAACACACATTTGAAACCTAGGAAAGTGAGTGTGTATAGATAACAGTTAGTGATCCATCGCTGTGAGACAATCGCTTGTGTGGTGGTGTGCTAGGTGTCGGTGTTGGCAACTGTTCACACAGATTGAATGTCATTGGCCTAAATAAATAAATAAAAACGGTCCGGACGGGTCACGTAGCTATGTTGACCTTCACAACGAAGGTGAAAACCACATAGATCGCCACATAACTAGGTATAAAATAGCAACATTATGAGAAAAGCCACCCAAATGTTGGGAGTGTGGATCTGCGAAATGGTGGCTAGCTTGGCAAGCTAGCGAAAGATAGGGATATGAATGTTGTGACCAAGGAGGCTATATGTGAAATACATTTCTATCATTTCATGCATATGTAAAGTTAGCTGAAGTTATTCCCTGATTAATTGCTTCTGCTGGATAATTGTGCATTATCTACTTCCAGTTTCCAAACATTCGGGCCTCGGTGCAGAAGGCGAACACTAGCTAACGTTAGCAACAAGCTACCTGCTAACGGCGGAGGAGTTCTGCACTCGTCTACACCAGAAAACGACACTGATACTTCAAATAACTGCACAAGAATGCATCATCACTCATTTGTCCTATATCCTTAAACCTCACTGTGTTAAACTACACCGTTCAATGAGACTGGGCACAACATGCACATGAAAACACGCTTGAGCTTTTCCCACCTCTTCAAAGTAAACTCGTCTCACTCTCCACCATCTAACAAAACAAAATGGCGACGACCTGGAAGTAGTCTGGCACACAGCGCCTTCCCTTCCCCTCCCCTCAGTGAAGGGGCCTTACGGAGCCTTGATCGATACCAATATTAAGTATTTTGACGAACAAAATATAATACAATATATGCCATTTAGCTGACGCTTTTTATCCAAAGCGACTTGCATTGCAGTGAGTGCATACATTTCAGTATATATGGTCCCAGCGGGAATCAAACCCACAACCTATGCGTTGTTAACGCTGTGATCTACCGACTGAGCCACAGAGGACCAAAATATGACAGAGAAGAGAACTAGGATACATGAAATAAAATGCAGTTGACAGTGATCTTATCCTCTGTCATCATGTCATGTGTATGGTAATGACGCAATGAATAAAATTAATTAAAAAAAAAAAAAAAAAATGACAAAAGAATATTGTGGCGTTATCTTACCAGTACAATCAATCACTGTCCCAAACGGTTTCAGTAAAGCAAGAGTTTGGGTGACCAAGGTATTTGAAGATGGAGATATAACATTCGCCACACCAGCTGGGTAAAATTGTTTCAATGTTTGGCCTTCAGACTCAAGAGGGTGTATTCTGCTTGATGTATAGGTTCCCTCAGGGTTGCCATGTCCGCGGTTTTCACGCCAAATTGGGTTACTTTGAAAACGAGGTCGCGGATGAAAATGTTTTGGTCGACCTGCTGCTGCTCGCTATTAGGCAGTGAGGCAGGTTGTTTCTGAGTGAGTGAGGGAAGGGAGGGGGAGCCGGATATGTGTGTGTGTGTGTGTGTGTTGAGAGCGCACGGGACACTCAATTTTGTGTGTGTGTGTGTGTGTAGATTACACTGTATTAACTTTAGGCTTTTAGACCTCCAGCTGTATATTGCGGAAGTGAACACGCAATAAGAAACGTGTTTGACTTGTTCGTTCTATCAGACCACCCCGGGTCCCTAAATCATTTTTTATCAAATAAAAAACCAAACTGGGTTGCCTTAAACATATGTAGGATCAGATTATCCTAATTGGGGAATGAAGATATTACTGCATGCAACGGGCTACTGCATTGTATGGAAGGGGGAGTCAAAGGAAGATAAATACGTGATGGCACTATACTGGTCATTCAGAATCAGAATCAGAATCAGAATTCTTTTATTTGGCCAAGTATATTTGCACATACAGGAAATTGACATGGTGAGGTTGGTGCATGGACATAAAAAACAATGGCAAGTATTGACAGAAAATATTAACAAAATAAACAAATTTACAAAAAAGAACAGCAGAACAATACATCCTGTAGGCGGTGTGAGGCTAAGTGGCAATGAGGCTAGGGGCTGTGGAATGGTTATGGGGCATGTACACTATAAATTAGAATAATTTTCAATAATTATAAATTACACTGTCAGTGCATCATTGTGCATGTGACAGGGTGTGTGTGTGGGGGGGGGGGGGGTTGGAAGTCCCAGAGTCAGTGAGAGGCAGGGGGCTTGTTTGTGAGCCCCACTGCCATGGGGGAGAAAGGTTTTAGTCTTGATTGACCGGAACCTTTTGCTGGATGGAAGTCTTTGGAAGAGGTTGGTCACACACACACACACACAGACAGCAACTATACATGTGGTGGATCATGTCTTACCACAGGATGATTGGTGACCTCATTAAAGACACATAGCAAACACACTCACTCTTCACAATGCGATGATATCAAACATTGTGATACCATCTTAAAACCTCTAGAATGAGAATGTGAAACCCCAGTTGACAACATTAAATCTAGCACGCTCGAAGAATATAAACACACACTGTAGACCTATACGCAAATCAGTGGAGGCTGGTGGAGGTAGAAAACCGGAGGATGGGCTCATTGTAATGCACGGAATGGAATGAGGAATAGTGTCAAACACGTCTTTGACACCATTCCTCATTCCATTCCGTGAATTACAATGAGCCTCCCCTGACCCAAATACAAACAGAGCCTGTCAGACAGAAACCATTTGTCAGACAAACTTTTGAAACCATACTAGGCTCTAACGGCCACAGGCCCCCTGAAGTGGACACACACTCCTTATTCCTGCCAGGCAGGCCTTTTTCATCACAACAAGGAATGACTGTTTGGCTGAGAGAGAAATCGCTGTCCTTTTAGCTGTATCCTACTGGTAGATTTAAAAAGAGATGCGCTCCCCTCATCAGGTTTCCATGGCCACCCTGACAGAAGAAAAGAGAAGAGGCCATCCATTCAGTGAGATTAAATCATCTCTAATCCTTCAACAGAATGTCCTCAAGGCAGGCCCCCCTTTGCTTTAAAAAAAAAAATAAAAAAAATAGACAAATACATTTCAGAAATGATTTGCCATTTTTGTTGGTGGGTGGTTTGACACCCTGCTGTAATGTTTTAACAGCTTGATTCTGGATGTCACGGCGTGTGGGGACGGGGAGGGCGTGCGTCAAGGCGATGGGGATGAGTTTAGACGTTGCCCTTTTCCTGATTCCACACCCACCTCTCTCTTCACCAGCTCGCGACATGTTCCCAAACAGCGCTGCTTTGCACCCGTCAGGACACATTGGCCGCCACCGACAGAGTGAATGTGGCACCACGGGATCCGCAGCGACAGCCAAGACTAATGGCCGCCGATGTCCTCGCACGGTTAGCAGGAGGGGTGACATACATTCCAGCACGAAAAACAAAAGCGCTCTCTGTGTACAATACTACTGCGAGCTACACTTTCCCTTCAAACAGGCTTGCACTCATACTGAAAATAAACAACATCCCAGACTTTTTGGTTTTCCCACTTCATAAATTACATTTATTCGTTTTTCGATATATGTGATTGTACATATCCCGACAGTTAATCATTCATAATTGATATGAAATGACATTTTCTGAAAAAAAAAACAGAGCCTGGATGAAACACCCTGAAGCCTGAGGCACCATATCTGAATATGGTTTAATGTTGTGTACAGTATACATAACATAATACTCTGTATTCCCATAGTTTTGCATTATGTACATTTGTATGGTCACTCACACTCACACACACACACACACACACACACACACACACACACACACACACACACACACACACACACACACAGTCAAATGTGTGTTTCTCTTATTCAATTGTTCTTTACATGCAGAAGTTCAATAATCCTATGATGTAGGCACTGTATATTACTTGTTTTGAATGAAAGAAAGAAATCAAACTAGCCTGTATCTAAATGTATATAGTCAATAAACCTTCACCTAACCAGGATAATTTGGCAAAATTCCCAACAACCAACAGATAAAACCAAAAAGATATCTGCATAATTTCATTCAGAACATTTCATGTAAAACAACAAACACAAAAGGGTAAGACACATTTGAATCCCAGAACGGGCAATAACACATTCACTGCCTTCGGTGCACTGCCCATGCAATGTATTGCGAGATTGATTTAAGTTTCCTCAAGTCTTTTTTTTTTTTTAATTATTATTATTTATTATTTTATTACATTTTTACTACATACAGCAGAAACTTGGGATAAAAAAAAAGCCAAATGAAATGAAAAATATTGTATTATATATATATATATATATATATATATATATTTTCTCGACAGTCGGCTAGCAAATGTGTCATCTGCGTAGCATTGTCCCTTTGTGAACCATCACAATGTGTTTTTGTTTGTGAGGGCGGTTGTTTGTGCTCCTGTGTGCAATAGTACAATAGAGTGTAAAAATCCAGTGCCGACCAACAACAGCACCGCATTGGTCTGATACACAAGCTGAGGTCCATCTGCATTCTCCACCTCTCTTTCAGACAACAGTTTGAGGACACATTCTTTTGAAACGTATTACTTTTCCAGGTTACCAAACTCTTTGGCAATCTTCATTCAATGATAGTCAGTCACACATTTTGCTTGTTTTCTACAAAAAAATACAATCCATATCACCGCAGCAGGCTGTTGGCTATAAAATATAAATAACATAACCAACCACCAACAGAATACCCCCCCCCCCCCCCCACCACCATTCTCTTTCATTTACAGACATATGAACAACATTATGAGGGCTTTCAGCGAGTAGCGCAGCAGAGTGGACACAAGAACAGTTTAGTTATCAACCGTTGGGTGCTGTTTTAGTCCCAGCGTGCACCATGTTATTTCCTGATTCCTGGTGGCATGGAAATCCCATCATGCAGTGCATGTATCAGGCTCCTGTGAGTGAAGAGTTCAGAGAAAGAGAGAGGTGAGCTTTAAGCAGGTTGTCTTTTCTTTCGCTTACATATTATTTCTCTCTCTCTCTCACGTATCCTCTTTTTCTTAGGTTTTCTCCATTCTCCCTTTGTTTTCCTCCAAATCTCTCTCTCTCTCTCTCTCTCTCTCTGAGGGACAAATCAGGGGTCAGCTCCGTGCTCTGGACTCAGGCACTCCTACAGCAGCTCCTCGTAGAACAGCAGGTAAGCCTGAGAGTTGAGGACCCTGGATTCTGGTACCGTCTGGACGTTGGTGTCGCTGACGTACACCCACTGACCCTGTGCGGCTTCCCTCGGACCTGGAACACAAGACAGGCACGGGCGGGGAGGGGGGGGCTATGTTCACTATCGTGTACTAACTGTACATACGATACACATCAGTGTTGTTCGATACCGTTCCTCATTCCATTCCACGCATTACAATCAATGGAGCCCGTCCTCCGATTTCTGCCTCCTCCGGCCTCCCCTGATTATACTTGCATACTTCACATCCCACATCACAGATTGCCCCTTTAAAGAGAAAAGGAAAAAGAAGAGCGAGAAGAAAAGGAAAAAAAAAAAAGGAAAAAAAAAAGAGATGAGGGAAAAGAGACAGGAAGAAGAAGGGATGGTTGGACACGGCGGAGGAGAGCGTTGCCATTCGACGGAATCCGACGCTGCCACATCTATCGGTGGCTGAGCGTGCCCTCTGACCTCACTATGGTGGCTCACCGATGCTGCCGAGACAACGTCACGTTGACTTCTATACTAGTTAATTACCAGCGAGGCCCGCGCTGAATCCCCACAACTCTGCCACGCAGCCCTATTTCACGTTACATTGACTACTCGCTAAAAAAAGCCAGCCGATCTCCTTGAGTGGGGAAGGGAAGGGGGGGGGGGGGAGGAGGACAGAGAAGACAAAACTGCACTGTATCGCTCGCTAAACAAAGGCCCCTCCATCTCCTTTCTCTCGTAGGTGGTGTCTTCAAGGTTATCTGGAGTGAGGTCTTCTCACCGTGTGCTGCGTCAATGTGTATGCACAAATCACAATGCCAAATTCAAGGCGGTGTGTGTGTGTGTGTGTGTGTGTGTGTGTGTGTGTGTGTGTGTGTGGGGGGGGGGTGACCAAGCTTGAATACAAAAGTATTAACACAGACTCAAGAGCGGAGAGAGCTGTGGGGGTGGGGTTGGGGGTGGGGGGGTGGGGGGGGATGGGGCTGACCCTCACCTGACTGGTTTCTGCTGCAGCGCTGCTGCTGCTGCTGTTGGTGCTGCTGCTGCTCTGCTCTCCTCGGGGGCGAGCGCACCTTCACGTACGCCGTGTAGTGGCCCCCGCGCATCGAGCCGCTGTGCTCCACGATCCCGTACAGGCTGTAGAGGACGCGCTCCCCGGCGACCAGGTTCTGACCGACCCAAACGAAAACAGAACACATACACACGGACAGACACACACACACACACGGACAGACACACACACACGGACAGACACACGGACAGACACACACACACACGGACAGACACACGGACAGACACACGGACAGACACACACACAAAAGTACAGTACCAGTCAAACGTTTGGACACACCTTCTCATTCAATGGTTTTTCTTTATTTTCATTATTTTCTACATTGTAGATTAATATTGAAGACATCAAAACGATGAAGGGACACATATGGAATTATGTAGTAAACAAAAAAGTGTTAAACAAACCAGAATATGTTTTATATTTTAGATTCTTCAAAGTATCCACCTTTTGCTTTGATGACAGCTTTGCACACTCTTGGCAAGGTGTGTCCAAACTTTTGACTGGTACTGTATTTGATATTTTTAAGATATATTATTTCCATATGTTCTATGAAGGGTGATATTAACAGTGTAAGGGGGGGGGGGGGGGGGGGGTCTGCGGACCCTCTGGACCCATCTTCCAGCACCTATGACTGTACCTTGCAGGTAGCAGAGCAGAATGGAGACAGGTCCAGGATCAGAGGGAAGTCCACGTGGCGGTTGACCTTCCGTAGGTTCATCCCTGCCTTCATAATAACACACACACACACACACGAGAAATCAAAAACACTAAATCAGACAAATCAGAAAAATCCCAAATGAACTCGACTCCATATAAAGACGTACAGACATCAAAACAATGGCACTCGTAAAAGGCCGTCCTAACCTGGTGGAAGCGTTTGAGGTGCAGAGTGACCACCGGGGGCAGCGTGGAGATCAACATCTGTTTCCTAGCGCTGGTGTACACCTTGTCAGCCTTCTTATCTACACAAGAGCAGTACGGTTTACCGTCCACACGAGGCAAAAATGAAGTATGTATGTGGTTTTTAAGACATTTCCAGTTTTCAAATACATTTAACGGTTTTCAAATACATTTGTATTTCCAATGGAAACTTCTGACGGCAGGTCGGTAACGACGACTCAAGAAAACCACGCATCTGTGTCTGTGTGTTTGGGTCTTTGTCTGTGGGTCTGTGTTTGGGTCTGTGTGTTTGGGTCTATGTCTGTGTGTGTGGGTCTGTGTCTGTGGGTCTATGTCTGTGGGTCTGTGTCTGTGTGTTTGGGTCTGTGTCTGTGTCTGTGTCTGGGTCTATGTCTGTGTCTGTGTGTTTGGGTCTATGTCTGTGTGTTTGGGTCTATGTCTGTCTGTGTCTGTGTCTGTGTCTCAGTGTTATTTAGCCTCTGACCTGCGGAGGTGCTCTTGCGGAGCTGCTTCTGCCTGCGCTCCGTGCAGCTCTCGCACAGCAGCTTGTTGTTGCCCATCAGCAGCTCCACCGAGGTGAACTGGTGCAGGCACGACTGGACGGAGCACTCCTTGGAGCAGGGCGTGTAGCTGTGGGACAGCGCCTGGAACGCCCCCTGGTGGTGCGGAGGGTGAGGCGGAGGGTCGCGGGCCTGCTGGGGAGGCTCCCCCTGCTGCTCCTCAGCACAGTGCGTGGCGGCGGAGGGGGAGGGGGAAGGCGAGGGGGAGGGGGAGTCCCCCGCCGAAGAGAGGGGTCCCAGGTTCATCTTGGACACGGCGCTGACCAGCTGCTCCACGGCGCTGCCCTGGTGGGGCCGAGGGGAGGGGGCTTGGGTGGGGGAGGGGGTGGTGGTGGTGGTGGTGGAGGAGGGGGTGGGGGTGGGGGTGGCCGAGGCCGAGGCCGAGCCTCGACCGTGGCCCTGTCCTGAGGAGGGGCGGGGGATCCACTCGCTCTCCGACGCCTCGCTATCGGCGTCGTTGCTGCTGTCCTGAGGGCCCGAGTCCTTCTCGCTGCCCTCCGATAGGCTGCCGGCGGCGCCCATCCTGCAGGCGGCCAGTCGGCGGGCCGCCGTTACGCTGGCCGCCTCCTCTTCGGGGCGGTCCGGAGGGCAGTCGGCGCCCTTCTCCTCCACAGAGCCTGGGGACTTCCTGCCCTGCTGCTTCTGATGGGGGGGGGGGGGCGGGGGGGGGGGAACAACCGTCATTTCAGAGGCCACCACGCCGTTATATGGGAATGTTGGATTTGGACACACATGCGACACACACATGCGACACACACACACGCACACACCAGTCCACTGAGCTTCTTGTTGTTTCTGTTGCAGTGGGTTTCGTCGCCATGGGAAACATGCGCCTCCTGCTCACGGATGCTCTTCCCCACCCTGCCTGGGTTGGAGGGTTTGGACATCTGTACAAAAAGACCCCCCCCCCCGACATCCGACACGTGAGATCAACACACTTACAATAGACACCTTCACCTGGTAGACGTACAAATCTCCACCAGCCTCCACTGACTGTATGGGGGTTAGAAGGACACCTAACACACTGGCAGAAAGAAACGACAGGTAAATAGGAGTTGGGCATTTCTAAAGAGGCCAGGCTCACATTCATCAAATCTTTAATTGCTGGTCATTGACTGTGCTGCAATACAGCATTCGTGATCTACGACACAAGGCGGTGATCTGGACGCTGTAACAGACTTGGAACGGAGAGATCTAAGGAAGGTGGTATCAGGCTGAGACGTGACTCACCCTCTCCTCGATGATGGGAAGGGAGATGTCGATGAAGGCCTCCTTCACTGTAGAGATCTAGGAGGAGGAGGACACAGATATCATTAACCGTGAGCAGCTCCGTCGTAGAGCGAAGACCCATCTCTTCAGGCTACATCTCAACAGTTCCTCTTAAAGACCTGTCCCAGGCTTCGTGAATAAACTGCACAACATTAAATACACGTTTTCTGGAAAAACTAAATTCACTTCAGTTTGGGGACGACCACCGGACGCTTTGCAGGGGGAGAGGAGCTGGTAAAGGTTTCGCTTACATGCTCACATTCCTCACACATGATGGTGTTGGTGAGCTCGCCCACAAAGATGCCATCCACAAAGTTCATCTTCACACCTTCCTTCCCGTAGGCTGTCGGCAGAAAGGAAAGGTTTCATGAGATCAAGCGCAAAATATTCAGCTTTAATGCTGAATAGTTAACGAATGAATGAATTTGTAAAATACTACATTAATTTTGACCAACACACAGTCATGTATTACTTCTTACACTGCTCTTTCTTGGCAGATGAGCTGCTTGACCGGACTGAGCTCTAAAACAGGTGTATAACTGAGGCTGCCACAAGATGGCGCTATTGATCTAGAGCCTGTGTGTGTGTGTGTGTGTGTGTGTGTGTGTGTGTGTGTGCGTGTGTGTGAGAGAGAGAGGAACCTTTGACTTGGCGTTTGGTCTCCTCATCTGCTGTCTTCTCTGTGGGGTTGTTAAAGGATTTCAGAATGCTGGCTTTAATACGCTGAAAAAACACAAACACACAGCAAAAGGTTTTTTTTCACTTAAAGAACGGGAATAGGGCAAATATTAGATTGTTCAAATATTAGATTGTTCAAATATTAGATTGCACATTGTTTGACATGACACTAAAACACATCAATGCCTAGAAAGTGACATCTAATTGTGAAAAACACGAGCAACAAGCATACCTTAAAATCAACAAACAAGACAAAACTAAATAATGACAGCGTGTGTGTGTGTGTGTGTGTGTGTGTGTGTGTGTATGCACATAGAGATGCAGTATTGTCTTAATGAGAGCTTCAAGGGTATTTGAAAGGGCGCTTGGCAGTCTAAACGTGCATTTCTCAGTGTGTGTGTGTGTGTACAGCATGCGTGCCCGTACATGAGTGTGTGTGTGTGTGTGTGTGTGTGTGTCATCTAGCCGTCTGGGGCGGTGGGCTGTGATGGTAGGTGACGTGGTCAGTGAGTGTGTGTGACAGAGCTGTGAAGAGACACCGCCACAGTAAAGCACCAATCAATAGATAATTGGCCGTGGTCGTGTCTGTGGGTCTGACCAGTCCCCCCCATCGTCCCACTGAGCCCCAGACCAACGCACTGAACTGGCTATTTAGGTCAAAAGCCTTGTTAATCCTCCTCCCCCGGTCCCCGTCCCAGTCCCAGTCCCAGGACGAGCCTGTGCACCCCCTCAGTCACCAGAGTCAGACCCCGCTGAGCCCAGCACTAATTAATCACCAGCAGAACCCTCCCCCACCCACTCACAACCCCCTTCATCTAACCCCCCCGTCCCCCAAAGTAACAGCTTACACTGTCCCACGCAGGACTGAGAGGGAGAGGGGGAGGGAGGTAGAAAAGGGGGGATGGGAGGGGTGGGAGAGTGGAGGGGTGGAGGCTAAATGAAGACGGGCCAAGGAGGACAGGCCATGCCCTGAGAGGGAGCTGTAAATTACCTAACGTCTCAGCTAATTGGTGATAACTGACTGGGGGGTGCGGAATTAGCATATTCCGACCTCTGACGCTAAACGGCCAATCAACACAAACAAACACTTGAGGGTATCTTGTGGGTTGGTGGCGCTGGCTGTGGAGAAATGACCAGTCATACTAGCCCAGGGCCTGGATATATATATATATATACGATATGTTTATGAATATGAATATTAATGTGCATGGATGTGTCTGCCATGGAAATGCGTGGTACAGTAGCCCGTGTCCGGGTTTAGTGGGTTATGAGTGCGTGCGTTTGAGTGGGTGCGAGTTGACGAAGTATGATATTAATGAACGTGGAAAATGTGTATGTTCGTATATGAAGTATGCTCGATTATGCACGCTTATGAAAAACGTTGTTCGACTGCCGATGCATGTTCGTGTTTGTTGGAAATGTATCCGTCTGTAAAGTTCAAAGTAGACAGAGAAATAGTGTGTGAGTGTGTGTGTGTGTGTGTGAGTGTTTGTTCCTGTGTGTGTATGAATAGCTTTTGCCCCCCTCCCTCTCTGCCTCCTTGATTGGAGACAGGAGGGGTACAGGAGGGGGGTGTGTGGGGGGGGGAAGAGGAGGGGTGACCCTCCAGCACAATGGGTCGACCCTGCAGCTCATTCAGCAGCTGTGGGTTTCCCAGATCGCACAATGATGCCGGCCGTGCCACTTGCAAGTCCCCTAAGTGGCACAACTGTCAGTGTTCACAAGTTTGAATGGAACCAGGGAGGGAGTGGTGGTAGGAAGGGGGGGGGGGGGGGGGCAGCCTGAGCCGAGCCCAGGCCCGGGGCTGACCACTCCACACCCGTATCCTCCTGTCCTGGGCTGGCTGAGACGCTGGTGGTGGGGCTGAGGGGGCCACGGGGGTAGAGGGGGCCAGGCAGGGCCGCTGTGGGGTCCCCTAATTGCTTCACGAGGGGGGTACTGCTCTCCACTTGCCAGAAACATGGCACCATAAGGTTAAAGCACAAAGGCCAGCCAAGACAGGCGAGGACCGAACCCTGCACACACACGCAGATGATAGTCTCACACGGCCTTCAGACGGGTCTCCATTGATGACTGAAGTGTGTGAGTGTGAGTGTGTGTGTGAGTGTCTCTCTCTCTCTCTCTCTCTCTATTGTATCGAAACGTGCCTGCTCCTGTCTGTGTTCTGCTTGGATGCTAGCCCACGGCTGGTGGGATGCCCAGCACCAGCACCAGTACCAGAGACAGCGTGGCTACAGTAGTAGGATACTATCCCACAGGGCCAGTTTCCCCAGACAACAGATGAAGCCTACTGTACTCGCAGGGCTGGTTCCCCGGACTCAGGTTAATCCTACACCCGAGACTAAAAACAATCTTCAATGGAGATCGACCTCGTGAAAACCAGCCCGTAGACTCATAAAAGAACAAAAAAAAACAAAGAAAAACAGATCTTTAAAAGAGATTCGTGATTCAGTCTAGGGTTAATCTGTCTTCATCTAAATTTAATCTGGGTGTGTGGGGAAACCAGCCCTCCGAGTCACTCCACTCCTACAGGACACTGACGGAACAGGGGGATGGATCCAGGCCCTGAGACGAAGTGATGTGAGGTCAGAGCCAGCCTCACCTTGGTCTCCTCCACCCTCATAGAGTCTAGCAGGTAATGAAGCAGCTCTTGGCTGTCCTGCTGCTGGTAGCCCTTAAACCTGGGAGCCCTGGAGAGAGGGAGGGAGGGAGAGAGGGAGGGAGGGAGGGAGGGAAGAGAACACAGCTCTGTTAGAAAAAGACACACAGAGAAAGACTAACTCCTGTGGAAATCATTTCTCTCACACGCGTGCATGTGCATCTACGAAACACACGCTCACACACAAACACTGTTCCCAATCGTTTACAAATGGAGTAAATACCGGACACACATACACACAAATCCACAGGTACACAAACACTGGCCCACGCACACAGGCCAGCATTCAGAAAGCAATCAGCCACATACACAAACCAATCAGCCGCATACAAAAACCATCATTGAGAAGAAAGAATGCCCATTATTTAGTCTCAAGGACTTTTTTTCCGTGGGTGCATCCATTGAATCCCCCCCGCAGGTTTTTGGTGCTTACAGACACACAGACACATTCTCCCAGCTATGAACCAGCGAGGGTCACACACAAACATAAACACACACACACACACGTAAACACACAAACACACACACAGACAGACAGACAGGCAGACAGACAGACAGGCAGGCAGACAGACAGACAGACAGACAGACAGGAGCTGACACAAAGGCTCGCTTCTGTCATGGAAGACCGAGAGACGTGGAGACGTGAATTCTCGTGAATTGAAAAAGACACTTCCCGACAAAAGAAACACGGGACAAAACTGACTAACGGACGTTAAGAACGTTACGCTTTGGCGGGAATTCCTTTGGTCTTTCGCCGTCTAACCGTCTCTTCCCACAGAGGAGCCGAGTCGGAGTCTGACGGCGAAGGTAGCGGAGACCGAGGTGTGTCTGTGGAGACGTCGTGCCAGACGGTACAGGCCTACGCATCCCTGTGTGTTAACGCAGTCATGGGAAACCTATCATGATAGAGGCTGTGCCAGGCCAGACAATATACATGTACTACCACATCCTGTGTGTTAACGCACCGGCGGGTTCTTGTATGGGTGGGTGGGTGCGTGGGGGGGGGGGAGAAGGGGGAGGGGGGGGAGCTCTCCTCCTTGAGCCTGTCCCCTGCTGTCCCTGGCTGGCCGTAGCGAAGCAGATGTGGGCACAGATGTGACGGACAGATGGGCAGACGGGGGGCATAGTGGCAACCTGTTGGGCCGTGCCAGCCGTAGAGCCACAGAACAGGTCGGGATGACCGACCGACCGACAGACAGACAGACAGACAGGACACAACATGCTGATCCTGACCAACCGGGGCGGTTACTGGTGACGTGAGTTTACTAGTGACCGCGGTCGCAGGGTCGGAGACGGGGTCAGAGACCGGGGCGGTGCCTTTTAGGACAGTGGTCGAAACGGGTCGAAACTTTAACCGGGCCGTGTTTGTACAATATCACTTTTGGTTGGCACAACCGACCAGTCATTTCCCTGGAAGAAAATGACTGATACGTTATGAGCAGCTGTCAAGCTCTTGAGATATAAGACGTGTGTGCGTGTGTGTGTGTGTGTGTGTGTTATACATAGATTTTACATAGAAAGCCTTGAGTCAGGATGGAGGGGGTGGAGGTGGAGTAGAGGTCTTCCTGTGTTTAGCAGGACAGCTGAAGGCATGACAACGGGCCTGCAGTAGAACAGTCTGGATCACGTCTGCCATGCCCTGATGGATGTTGACGTTTGGCCCAGGAATGGGTGACCGGAGCTGGGGGAGAAACGAGGGCCACCTGCCCCAAACGCAGGTCACAGACAGGGGGGGTCTGGAGGACCAAATCAACACCCCCTCACCCTCCTCCTCTTCCTCCTCCACCACCAGCCCCCCCATCTCTGTCCCTTTGCCCTTTCTCTGAGACACGCATGGAGGACAGACAGAGGGGGGGGGGGGGGTTGGGTGTCAAAAGAGAGAGGGGGGGGGGGCACATATGTCCCTTTTTAAAAGATGACGGTACTGAATGTAAAGGAATGTTTATCAAAACGTGTACGTTTCTAGAGGGTTTCTGCATGTGAAATATCCAGTCACCCCTATTCCTGGGTTACTGCCTACTTTAGACTATTTAGTTGAATTAAAAAAATAAAAAAATAAAAAAAAGATTTAACTCGAATAGTTATTACAATAGGCATGACAACAGAAACGTGTCTTCCCTTTCCATGGCGATAAACGTGCCTTGGCTTTCCCTGACGCGTGCATGCCGGAATCCCTCATCCCAACCCTGCTTATTTAACAGCTCCGAACACAGAGCGGGTCGGACTGGTATCTGGTCGGGACACAGTGATAATAAGGAGAAGGGGAGAGAGGGGGAGAGAGACGGAGAGAGAGAGAGAGAGAGAGAGGCACACAGCGGTCTTGGCTGTTCCAAGAAAGGAGCAGGGAGAGAGAGAGGGAGCGACGGGTGAGAGGAAAGGAGAGGAGAGGAGAGGAGAGGAGAGAGCGGCTCCAGTCGGATGAGTGGGAATGGGGGCGGTCTGGAAGCTCATCCCAGTGGAAGAGTGGCAGAAGGGCCCTGTGGCGCTGCTCTCAATCTGGCCCTGACCAATGAGGACAGCTGCGGTGCTAACACAATTAACAACCGGATGAGTTAGTACCAGACGCTAGGCAACCCCGGCACGCTCCACCCACGACAGGCAGGCAGGCAGGCACACACACGCGCTCGCGCACACACACACACACACACAGTTACACTCACGCACACACATGCGCACACACACACACACACGCGCTCACGCACACACACACACACACACGCACGCGCACGCGCACACGCACACACACACACCACACACACCCCACACGCACACACACACACACACACACACCCCACACGCACACCGAACACTTTATTAGGAACACCTGTACACCTTGTTTTCTTGGCACACTTTGGGCCTGTTAATACCAATCAATCATCGCTTGAATGCCACAGCCTGAGTATTGTTGCTGACCATGTGCATCCCTTCATGGCCACAATTTACCCATCTTCTAATGGCTACTTCCACATTGATAATGCACCATGTCACAAAGCAAAAGCCGTCTCAAACTGGTTTCATGAACATGACAATGAGTTCAGTGTTCTTCAGTGGCCTTCCCAGTCACCGGATCTGAATCCAATAGAACACCTTTGGGATGTGGTAGAACGAGAGATTCACAGCTTGAAAGTGCACCTGAAAAATCTGCAGGAATTGCGTGATGCAATCATGTCATCGTGGACCAGAATCTCAAAGGAATGTTTCCAACATCTTGTGGAATCAAATGCTGCGAAGAATTGAGGCTGTTTTGAGAGCAAAGGGAGGCCCTACCCAGTATTAGTACGGTGTTCCTTATAAAGCGCTCGTTGAAGTGTACATTCACTGTCAAAACATGCGCATGCAAAAATGACGACCTGTCATATAGAACACACAGGCGACACAAGTCAATACACGCGGACAATATATTGACCGATTTCTACGACAAAAGCCATTGGTCGATTGGCCAACGTTGTTTACACGTACAGTACAGTAGTCAAAAGTTTGGACACACCTTGCCAAGAGTGTGCAAAGCTGTCATCAAAGCCAAAGGTGGCTACTTTGAAGAATCTAAAATATAAACCATATTCTGGTTTGTTGACTACATCATTCCATATGTGTTCCTTCATTGTTTTGATGTCTTCGATATGAATCTACAATGTATAAAATAATAAAATCAAATCAAATCAAATCAAATAAAGAAAAACCATTGAATGAGAAGGTTGCGTCCAAACCTTTGACTGGTACTTGACGTGACGTGACCTAACCTTCTCTTTTGTGACACTGAACAAAGCTGAGTCATGGCTGACGCCAGGTTTATCCATACCCCCGAGGGACTCTGTGGCAACTCTCCACCTTTCCAATCACTCCTCAGTGCCAGGCCACGCACTTACACTCTTACTGTTTGAAGCCCGTTGACACGCGACAAAAAAGAAATTAAAAAAGAAATGCTCGGGGGGCAGACAAAAGTATAACATTCAGCATGAGAAATGTAATTAATGGGTTTGAATAGATATAGCCTCTCTCTTTGCCGTCCAACCGCCACACCCGCGCCCCCCCCCCCCCCCCCCCCGTGCCCCCCCTCCCCTCTGTAGACATTCTCTAGCCCTCTGTGGTGAATGCAACCTTGTGAGAATTACAAGCGTTTCCTTTTCTTCGGGGGCGAGCAGAGAGAGGGAGAGAGAGGGAGAGAGAGAGAGAGAGAGAGAGAGAGAGAGGCAGGCAGGCAGACCAGTGTGTGGGTCTTTGTGTGGCTGGCAGGCTGCCTTTCTGTCGTGTACACCGCGCCACTAGATGTGCTTAATTGTCGTCCTCTGCTTTTTCCCCCTCAGGGATGAATGGAATGGACACTGTGTGTGTGTGTGTGTGTGTGTGTGTGTACACGCATCTGTATGGTGAATGGATGAGAGGAAGTGTGTGTGCGCGGATGCTTTCATGTCTTTGTGTGTGTGTGTGTGTGTGTGTGTGTGTGTGTGTGTGTATGTGTGTGTGTGTACATGCTTCTTTATGTAGCTTATACACTGTACAGAATAAGCTTTCTCCCAGTCCAAAAAAGCATTTCAATTTGTTCCTGTAGGCACAGAAAGAAACACCCCTATAAGAGTTCATTGTCTATGTTTGAGGTGAAGTCAAAAACAATCTTCCATCTTCCAACAATAAACAATTAAGTTCTATTCTATTCAATTCTATTTTCTCATCCACGAGAGTCGGCCTATACTGTAGTCCCCCACCCCCCCCCCCCCCACTGGGGAGTGACAGGGTATGGGTACAAGCTGAGACTTTAACTGGCACCAGAAACAGTGTGTGGTGCTGACTGTCCAAACCACTGGACCTGGCGCTGGTCCGAAGCAGACCCGTCCAGCTGGCATTGTGGCCTGGCATGGAGACACAGCCAGGGCTGGAGGAGCCCAGCTGGTCAAGGGTGAACACAAACATGCACGCATGCACACACGCACACGCACACGCACACGCACACACACACACACACACTTCACAAGGCTCAATCTGCCTCCGACTGCAAATCCACACACAAACACGCTAACTGCTTCACACTGAGCCCCTTTAAGCAGCCTGTAACATAAACACACCCGGAGAGGAAGAGAAAAGGGAAGAGAGAGAATGGGAGAAGGGGAGGGTCAAGGACGCAAACACACACACACAACCATAGAGAGAGTTCTGAGGAGGGCAGCACACACACACACACAGCCTGTGCCAGGTCAACACACACACACACACACACACACACACACACACACACACACACACACACACACACACACACACACACACACACACACACACACACACACAGGTCAACATGGAGAGAACTTTCACAAACAGGATCAGGAAAGAATGTGTCTCTCCCATTTACAGAAGCTCTTTGACCCTGATAGCTACAGTAGCAGAATGGAGGCCAGGAGCCATACAGGACAAGCTGTGTGGATGTGGGAGGGGAGGACAATAGCAGTGTAGCAGTCATAATGTATGAGTGGGTGGGTTGTGACTGTGTGAGGTGGGTGGTTAGTATATGTGTATCTTGAGTGACGTGCTTATAGTTTGTGAACAATTCTGTGTAAAGGGACCCATGAGGACCAACATGTGAAATTCATATTCATATTCATAAGAGTATATCAAATTGGGTGTGAAATGAAAGCTAAGAATCTTTATTTTGGGGAAATGAAATCAGAAATACATTTCTTAACTCTTCCATCGTAAGAATAGGGTGATGCAAAGGCTTTGACTTCTGGTCAAACGTAGGGAAAAGTGTCTTCGAAAACGTCTACCAGAAAAAGTCTTTAAAGAAAAACATCAAACCTCATTAATGTTCAAGTATAGACCCCGGTCAACACTTCACTTCGAACACTTACATTTTGTTTTGAGGAAATGGTTTGGCATCTGTAAGTTCATTGCCCAGTTTATTCTGTTACTAAAAACCCATATACAGTAAGTAAGATATTTTCAAATTTCTCTGCCTCAAAGATAAAGTTAACAAAAGTAAGACCTAATCGGTAACAGAATGACCAAATCAAATCGGTAACGAAATCACTGAAATTCAATTGGCTACCATTCACTTATTGTACAGGTTTGTACAGAACCTAAAATAGTTCTTAGGCTGTCCCGGTGGAAGAACCCTTTTGGAGCCCTTTTAAGTTCCATTGGGTTCCACATGGAACCCAAAAGGGTTTCAAAAGGTTTCTTCCACAGGGACGGCTGAAAACCAGGGTTTCTGCAGATAAAAACCTCACCAACCACCGCATCAACATCCTCATCTCATGCTCCAATAAATGGAGACTTCATTGTTGCACAGTGGGGAAAGCAAGGCCAGCAGATCACACAATGATGCAGCGCAAGTAACCACTGAGAATGATGACATACACGTTTCACTCTTCTACAAAAAGGAACAAAGAGCAATAAAGAAGCTTTTTTTTTTTTTTTTTTTTTTGCAGAGGCTGAATCTGAATTGATAAAATAATACATTATGACTTTCATGAGAGTGTCTATTGTACAGTTGAAGTCGGAAGTTTACATACACTTAGGTTGAAGTCATTAAAACCCATTTTTAACCACTTGGTCGCAAATGGGTCTTCCAAACGGACAATGTCCCCAAGCATACTTCCAAAGCTGTGGCAAAATGGCTTAAGGACAACAAAGTCAAGGTATTGGAGTGGCCATCACAAAGCCCTGACCTCAATCCAAAAGAAAATGTGTCGGCAGAACTGAAAAAGCGTGTGCGAGCAAGGAGGCCTACAAATCTGACTCAGTTACACAAGTTCTGTCAGGAGGAATTGGCCAAAATTCCACCAACTTGTTGTGGGAAGCTTGTGGAAGGCTACCCAAAACGTTTGACCCAAGTTAAACAATTTAAAGGCAATGCTACCAAATACTAACTAAGTGGATGTAAACTTCTGACCCACTGGGAATGTGATGAAAGAAATAAAATCTGAAAGAAATAATTCTCTCTACTATTATTCTGACATTTCACAATCTTAAAATAAAGATGTGATCCTAACTGACCTAATACAGGGAATGTTTACTTGGATTAAATGTCAGGAATTGTGAAAAACTGAGTTTAGCAACAATACTCAAATAGGCTGTGGCATTCAAGCCATGATTGATTGGTATTAAGGGGCTCAAAGTGTGCCAAAAAAACATTCCCCACACCATTACACCACCTCTACCATGAGAAGGTGTACAGGTGTTACTAATAAAGCGCTCGGTGAGTGTATGTGTGTGTGAGGTGAGTGTGAGGGAAGGCATGAAATGAGGTGTGTGTGTGTGTGTGTGTGTGTGTGTGTGTGTGTGTGTGTGTGCATGCGTGCTGCCTGTGTGAACGCACCACTGAGTGCATGTGCGCTGCAGGCTGAGTTGGTGCCAGGTGAGGTGGCTGTGCGTGCGCACGCGCGCACACACACACACATATATATATATACATATACACACACACACACACACACACACACACACACACACACACACACACACACACACACACACACACACACACACACACACACACACACACACACACACACACCTGGCTGATAAAAGGCAGGGTACCTGGGCACACGTCCTAGCCGCACCAGAGGCACCCAGCCGGCTGACAGGCTGGCGTTCCACCCAACCACCCCCCCACCCCCCCCCCCCCCCCCCCCCATCACAGAGCCAACCAACCAATCATACCAACCGCCTAGTTCAGGACCAAGGCATTCCGCACTGGTCCAGCCTGGGTCCACCTGGTCCAGTCTGGGTCCACCTGGTCCTGCCTGCCTGCCCGCGCCCAGGAGCCACACAACCTGGGCCAAACCAGCCGTACGTTCACCACGTTCAAACAACAAGGACCCAACCGACCGCTCATCACATCACAGAGAGACCTAACCAACCAACCAACCATGTTTAAGCGTTGTACCATGATGCAACGCAACGGCGCACACACACACACACACACACACACACTCTGTCAGTCACACACATCCGCTGTACCATGAGGAACCGTGAAGGCCGTCCGCTACACAGCCAGTTAACCCTGCTGTGTCGTCAATGTCGACACAGGTGGTGGAGAGGGAATGAGGAGAGCGAGGAGGGAGAAGGCCACGCTGGTTCGATCGCAGCGCCGAGCTAAAGAGCCATTTCGGTGCAGGTTGTCTGTGTCGTTTTGTGTTGTGTTGTGTTGTGTTGTGTTTCAGTGTGTCGTCTTTCAGCTAGGACCTGCTGAGTTCAAACAGAGTCATATCCAGACCTGGTATGAATCACATGGACTTGGGGTGAGTTTTCCTGAACGCTTTGCAGCACTAAGGTACTGTATAATACATCCCTTGAAGGTTACGGACGAAAGATGATCTTCGTGTTTTGGGAAGATTTGGGGGGAAAATCACTCCGAAGTCAACAAAGATAATGTCCTGATGGGAGAGTGATGTGTGTGTGTGTGTCTTACTTCTGACAGAGCTGGTTGAAGAGGATCTTGGGGTTGACAGGACCCTTGCCTCCCTCCTTCATACTGTGGAGGAAGAGGAACATGGCCGACGTCAGGGGCTCTGGGCTGGGCAGGGTCACCGTCAGCGCCCCCTGGAGGCAGATCAAAGACGAGCAGAGGAGAAAAGAAAACGGGTTACAATTACGCAAGAGAAAACATTCAAACAACGAAAAAAAAATTCATCGAATGCAGCATCCCCCATAGAGAAGATTTAAGGGTGATGAGGGGGGGGGGGGGGGGTGAACTAAAGCGTCGTGAGTGTTTTTCAAAGATTATGAGGACTGGACTACCATGTGAGAGGGGGAGAGGTTATTGAGAGTGGACTGTACCAGGTTCGCCTCAGCAGGGGGGCAGATCTTCAGCTTGTGGCCTTTCTCCTTCACATCCTGAATGAGGTCGTTCAGCATGTGTGTCTGGGACAGATTCTTCAAAAAAATAAAAATAAAAACAGATACATGAAATACCACGTTATTTTTTACTCATGGACAGACAGGGCAGAATAGCTCAATACATCTCATGTACTATTTCATCATTCACCTGGCTATGTGGGAGGATGAATGACAGTCAGAATCATGAACAGAGAAAATAGAGACACTTCTCATATGCCTGCACACAAAAGGACATTAGAAAAGCGCAATGAACCTATATTATCTATATATCTGTGAAACACGCTGTGGCTCTGCATTCATATGAAAACATCTATGTGAATCCCTTCACAAGAGAGAGATATATAGATATTTATTTATTTATTTTTCCATGATCATGAGTGAAACAGCGAGCCATTTCTCAGTTTCCTCAGGAATCAGAAGGCACAGCGCAGAAGATCATTATGCAAAACAAAAGGCTTTCAAATGAATCTAAAAGATTTATAAGCGTTGTACTTCATTTTGTCGGCTTCTAGATCAAATCGTCCTCGCAGACCCACCCAAACCTTCGACTCCCCAGGGGCGGAAATCCCATTGTCTCCCCTCCCCTAGGCAAACCCTCTTTTTATGACTTTCCGTTTTACCCATCAGTCCGACATTTAAAGTCACATATAATTGATCACCATATATTATATCAAATACAAAAACATAAATGAAAACATCATACATACAACAGACCAGACGTACCCTTCATGTTCATTGGGAAATTTACTTTAGGCCTCCTCTGAAGGGGCTCCTTTTCCCCCATAAAAATAATGTGACCTGTACAGGCTATATTCTACCTTTGACTGCTACATGTCACAACATACTGGCAATGAAAACAGTTGCTATGGAAAAGACACAATGGAGCTAGCATTGTGAGCATGCACACACACACAAGGCTCTTTCTCTCTTTCACAATTATGCTACTTCACCAGCAAGATGGCAATTTTAGAGGAGACAATAACCAAGGATAGTAGATAGAGAGAGAGGGGGAGAGAGAGAGGGGGAGAGAGAGAGAGGGGGGGAGAGAGAGAGAGAGAGAGAGAGAGAGAGAGATGCTAGCTTTGGTTTCAATCATGGATGTGCCCCTGAGGGTGATTAACAAAATGGCGGAAAACATCTTCACTGTGGGAGAGAGGACCCCCCCCCCCCCCCACACACACACACACACACACACACACACACACACGAAAAAGTGTCTCAGCATCATTCTGTTACCATGGAATTGCCCTTGTATAAGAGCCTTGTCTGTATTGGTAATACGTGCTATCTGTGCATATGTGTGTGAGCGTGGTGGAGCGAGGGAAACCATGAAATGAAGTGTGTGTGTGTGTGTGTGGAGAATATGCTCCATACTAGTGTCCCACTTGTGCTGGCAGGTGAATGTATTTATGCCAGCACGTAACCTTGCCTCCAGTACTAGAGTATGGCGCCAATGTGAAACAATTTGACCTCACCTTTCTCCCTGACCTTACTTCTGTGGCAGTCAGTGATGCCCTCACCTCCATGGCTGCCCTTCTTTGGAAACACCACTCTATAGCCTCACATAATAGTTCATGCAATTACATGAACTATTATCCTTGCATTAAGAAGGACTCAATTCAACCTATTGAGCGATTTGTTGATGACATTTTTGCATTTTAGCTCATTTTAAGAGTGTCATAGCAAAGGGTCTGAATACTTATGTACACGAGGTATGTCTGTATTTCAATTTTAATACATTTACTGAAATTTCAAAAAAACGTGTTTTCGCTTTGTCATTCTGGGGTATTGTGTGCGGACTGATGCAGAAACATGCAGAAACAGCAGAAGCGTGCATCCCATAATGATCTTCACTCTACCTGCATAACGGCGTTGAAGAAGCAGGTGTTGCCAAGGTTATTGATGCCTTTGACAGGGACCAGTGTGCTGTTGTTGACCGGGCTCTTCCCCCGTGGCGGGTCAGCGTAGTCCAGAGGCTCCTCTCTCAGCTTGATGATCTTAGATGTTGTTCCTACAGGGAAAAGCACAACATACGCGTCAGTACAGTACATAGTGGAGAAAAAAAGGTCTCCATTGATTTCTAAACTAAATTTGCTGAAGAATGTGCACTCCCGTGTTCAAAAAGAAAAACAACTTTTATTATCCACAAAATGTATAAAAATAAATAAATAAATAAAAAAGAAGAGATAAACCACTTTCCGCTCTATCCCCTTTAGAGTATATCAACAACTATTACCGTTATCACAAAAGGTTAAACGGCTGATACGCACACATGTGCCTCATTCTTTTGAGGTCCACAGAGAAAAACACAACGACCAAGGTGTTTAGGGCTATGTCAGTCTCCAGTGACCAGACTCAAAACAGCACGTTCGGGGGGGGAACCAGGTTGAGCTGGGCTGCGTCAAGAGGCCTGTCTCCCTGTCCCGGCGCACACCGGGGAGAGTGTTGGCGTCGTGGGGGGAGGAAGTGGGTTAACCGTGCGCTGTGGCGGCGGCGGCGGGCGGGCGGCAGCTGGAAGGAGAGCAGGGTCATCTGGGAGAGAACAGATGACAGCTGGAGAAGTTTCCGCTGGTTAGGGAGGGCAGAGACGCTCTCGTGCCCAGCTGTTCCTCCTGCCCTGACCGACACAGCTCAGGCTAGGCCAGTGGCTAACACTGATACGCTAAGCTAACACTCATACGCGAGGCGAGACGGCGTCAGCGTCGACCACGGCCGTTGACAAAAAAAAGTGAGCCGTCACAGTTAGGGAGGCCTGCTGAGCGGCGGATAGCCCTGTGTGCTAACGCTAACACTGGGTGTAGCAGCGATCAGAAGTCAGAGGACCTCGTTTCTTGACACGGGGCTGGTATCTTAGGATGAGGCCCGAAAAAATTTGAAACTTTGGGAAAAAAGACGTATAAGAACGTAGATGATCTTGGCGTTGGTCGTTCGCGATCAAACGCGCGTGCTTTTCTTATTTCGTCACGTCCAGAGTTCCCGTACTGTACAGACGGTGTTAAACAAGCAGACAGGGCCTGGGACAATACAAGCAGTAGACAATTAACTGTCCGCCCTGCCTGTCAAGCCGTTGTCATTGGTGCTGTTTGTCAAGGGGGGAGACGAGTGGCGTTCCGTCACATTAGGCACTAATGAACAAAGCAAGTGAGAGGACCCAAGGCTGTCGAGATGGTGGGGAGGGGGGGGGGGGGGGGTGAGAGTCCCCTCTGGGCCACAACTCCCCCCTCCCCCCCCCCACACACACACACACACACTTTACACTATTTAACCCGTCTTTCATGCTCTGGTAGAGAGCAAGCTGCCGAACAGGAATGTAAGCACTGCCTTGCTATGTACCTGAGTGGTATTTTCGCTGTACTGTGGTTTTTATCTCTCCATCTCTCTCTCCTTTTATCTCTCCTTCTCTTTCTCTTTCTCTTTCTCACACACACACACACACACACACACACACACACACACACAAACAAACTGTTAATTAGTACACTTCTAATAGAAGGTCACAACACATTTCTGAAGCTCAGGAGCTCCGAGTCGATCTGTGGCAGTGAACAGAATAATGGACTCCAACCTGCATCGAGTAAATCAAAGAAAAATCTCAATAAGGGTGACATGACGCTGATAAAAAAGTGAGGTTTCTTCGAAGAGGTTGAACAACTATACTGAGGTGTCAAGGACCTTGACTTTGTGTATATAATTCTGCTAGTGTTGTGGCAGAGAGAGGGGAGGCGTTTAAGAGAGAAGCCCTTCATCTCAACCAGTAAGAAAGTCCTGTTCACAGTGGCGCCCTGCACCCCCGCTCCCCCTTAAGCCAATAAGGGCAACCCACCTAGGGCCAAGGTGCGAGTAAGACACAGGAGGACTCTACCCCGCAAGGCCATGGTGATAACTACTGTACAACCGGCCCTATACCCCAATCTTACTGCCCTCGGAAGGTATAGAAAGTATAGAAAGACACACAAAAATGACCTCTGATACGGTCTTTCAAACCCAGTGAACAGCCTATTCATCCTTCAACCGCGGTCACGACAAAAACAAGAAAAAAAGAAAACCCATCAGAAGTTCAGCCGAGAGAATCACCTCAGAATAGGGCATTTGTGTTCTGATGAGACCCAGATGGAATCACCTCGCCCTGGTGGGTCTCCTTGCTTATCAAGAGGGCAGACTCCCTGAGCAGCAGGCTGTGGAGGGTGGACACGGTAAGGCACAGGCTCCATTGGAAAATAGATTAATCATCTCTCAATGGGACTTACATGGATAGATGAAGGGCGAATCAATAAAAAATGAACTGTACATTAACTGTATTGTACTACCCAGCCCTGCTTTGAAAGACCACTTCATCCTCTTGACACTCAACCGTCCCTCTGAGCTCATAGCGCAGTCTCCCAACGCAAGATCACTTAGGGATCCTGCTGCAACATCAGACGAGGAGGAAATTAAACATATTGCAATATATCATTCATCATTGACGAGAGGAAGTCCTCCGCAATGAGGGCAGGTGTGGACGTTCTACACTTTGTGCTGTAACTGGGTCTGGGGCTAAAGGGAGGGGATGGGGATGGGGATGGGGATGGGGATTCAGCTCAGGGACGGTTAACTGACGACAGTGGCGCTCCACCCCAGCGGTGCCAAAAGCATCTGGCCCCTCCACTCTGGAAACATCTGGAGGCCTGTCTGTCTGGGGCTGCACAGCCATCAGGGACGGGTCCATATGTCTCCACACACCCATGCGCACACACACACACACACACACACAAAAACAAGTGTAGATGAGGGAATGAGTGCTCCTACGCAGACTAACCAAGTGGGACAAGCTAGAATGCAGTAAAAAAAAGAAGAAAAAAAAAAAAGAAGAGAAATATGACTTTATTTTGTATTGGTATGCGATTGAGAATGTGTGAATAGATGGGTGTGTATAATTATGTTGGGAATGGGATTTTTTTTTACGCTTGAGTGAATGTGAATGTGAGTGTGTGTGTGTGTGTGTGTGTGTGTGTGTGTGTACTCTCGAATGTGTGTATCTATGTGCCATCTAGAATTCTGACCGGCTCCTTCCTCGGCTGAGGAGAGGGATGGGGAACTGGGCGGAACGGGGATGCCTATGGACACACTCCGCATCTGGGACCGCCACTCAAGGTAAACAATGTTCAGGGCGCCATCTGCCAGGGATCGGGGGAGGGGTTGTGTGGGGGACGAGGGGCGAGGGGGGGGGGGACGGGACGACAACAACGAGCACAAGCATATGGAAAAGCAGATTTTTCCTCTCCCTGCAGCAGTCAGGGAAGGCAAATGTCAGCATGCGCTGCGTCCACGCTTGACTGTGCCGCGCTCGGCACCACCACCTGGCCCTCCTTGCTCAGCCACCGAATATGGGCAGCAGTGACACTGTGGAGCCTGTCCCCAGGGCAGACTAAACGATCACGATGCCTAAACTACCCTCCACCCCGCTCTCCCTCTCTCTCTCTCTCTAAACTACCCTCCACCCCGCTCTCCCTCTCTCTCTCCCTAAACAACCCTCCACCCCCCTCTCCCTCCCTCTCTCTCTAAACAACCCGCCACCCCCCTCTCCTTCTCCCTCTCCCAACTACCCTCCACCCCCCTCTCCCTCTCTCCCAACTACCCTCCACCCTCCTCTCTCCCTCTCTCTCAACTACCCTCCACCCCCTCTCTCTCAACTACCCTCCACCCCCCTCTCCCTCTCCCAACTACCCTCCACCCTCCTCTCTCCCTACTACCCTCCACCCCCCTCTCCTTCTCCCTCTCCCAACTACCCTCCACCCTCCTCTCCTTCTCCCAACTACCCTCCACCCTCCTCTCTCCCTCTCTCTCAACTACCCTCCACCCCCTCTCCCTCTCCCAACTACCCTCCACCCCCTCTCCCTCTCCCAACTACCCTCCACCCTCCTCTCTCCCTCTCTCTCAACTACCCTCCACCCCCTCTCCCTCTCCCAACTACCCTCCACCCCCTCTCCCTCTCCCAACTACCCTCCACCCTCCTCTCTCCCTCTCTCTCAACTACCCGCCACCCCCCTCTCCCTCTCCCTACTACCCTCCACCTCCACCTCTCTCTCAACTACCCTCCACCCCGCTCTCTCTCTAAACAACCCGCCACCCCCCTCTCCCTCTCCCTACTACCCTCCACCTCCACCTCTCCCTCTCCCTACTACCCTCCACCTCCACCTCTCCCTCTCCCAACTACCCTCCACCCCCCTCTCCCTCTCTCAACTACCCTCCACCCCCCTCTCCCAACTACCCCCCACCCCCCTCTCCCTCTCTCAACTACCCTCCACCTCTCCCTCTCCCTGTTGAGTGGGTGGTTCTTGTTGGTTTTCTTTATGAAATTTTTTTTTTTTCCTTCAATTATTTAGACGTGCCAAAAGTCAAGCAAGCTTGAATAATAATAACAGCAAATAAACTCAATATTTCATGAATGTCACATGTTGTGTGAGGGGAACACCACTATTTAAATAATTCATTAAATTGCACATATCGATATGATTATGGATACCATCAAATTAACCAAATGATTTAAACATGACTTTACTTTAAAGGACTACTGAATTATTAAGACTGATGTATAACATAAAACATACGAGTTGTTGACAATCAAAACAAGTGTACAGTTGTCCCCAACAAATTCCGTAGCACCCCTCCTTGTGTGAATTGTTGACAATTATCCCAACGTATGTTTTGTGGATTAAAACAATTAATAATTTTTCTCCTTCATGAGAAATGAAAATTTGATAGCCGTCTACGGTAATTTTTTATAGGCAGACGAGGGACATTTATACTGATTTAAGTCTTGTTAATGGACTATACTGACTAACATTATGGTTAATGTCAATGAAGTGAAATATTTTCATGGATCCATTATTTTCCATCATTTACACTGATGCGAGCGGTCTCAATACGGTCGTACCACATGTACTGACTACAAACGAGACAGGAGATATGCTCCTTCAAAAGTTTGGAATTTCAGTTGTTACTGTAGCATCCCACTTGGACCAATCAGTGGAATTTCGGAATTTCAGTTGTTTAGTATAGCGCCCCCCTGGGGCCAAACAGGGTGATTTTCTAAATGCCGGATCTCGATCATCATTCGCCCAAGTTTCGTCAAAATTGTCCCGGTGGTGTCTGAGATATTGCATGTGACATACAAACAGAGGAGGCAGATCCACAGTCCCCTTCCCGATTTTTTTTTGTAGGAGATAATTATCACTAATTAAATAGTAATAATACTCAAAAGCACTGATCATGAATACAAAAAAAACCCAAAACTGAATTTCCATCTCATTCACAAAGCTTACAAAAACGGCCTTGACCGTCAATTTTTTTTTTTATCAAAACGCCTCTCAAGCAGCCGTCAATGAAACATAAAAGCGGATACTTGGATGAGAGAGCCTCTATCAAGGCAGCACCATGACCTACGTGACGGCACATCTCTGTTTTCTACCAGACCAGCGTGGGGACGAGAGGGAGCCAAGTACAGCTCTCCTCATGCAGCACAGAAACAGGGCAGTCAAGAGGAACGCCGGCCAACACCAAATGTCTTATTAATTTGTTAATTTGTTGTGACTGCAGGGCATGAAAAGCCTGCTTTCTTGCCATCTGAGGCCAAGAGAGCCCACTGCCATGTTTAACACACACACACACACACACACTCCACACTCCCACACTCCAAGCCATTGAAGGCCAGTCCCTGTTTGCCCCAGATTAGTGTGCAGTGGTGGGAAAAACGACAAAAGCACCCTTGATTACCTTCATAAAGGGACCACCAAGGGAAAACCTTTCCTTCTGGAGGTTGGTTACCTTGCACGGTTGACTGACAGCTGACTCACACAATACATCATAGTCCCCCTTCCCAGACACAAAGCCTAATTCTAAACTAAAAAAGCAGAGAGATTTCCCGATTAAAGGTTTGATTTTAGTCCAGGACTAGGCTAAATCTGTGGAAACAGCCCCCAAAACAGGTACACAGAATCTCGGCTATTCTTTCCTATGGGGTAACCAGCAAACCAAGTACCCCCCCCCCAAAAAATCAACAACTGGCTCAACCGTAATACTGTACCACAAAGACGCTTGGCAGGAAAACGAAGGCAGAATTGGGAGCGTTACTAAAATAGTATTTATAGTATTTGGAAAAAAAAGCGCAAGGTCACCAGATATGACGATGCTCATGTCAGTTAAAAGAGGGTATAGAGCAGTGTATTTTAAAGGTTAGCCAACGAGTCGCGCAGCCAGAACACAGCTGAAAGAAACCGCCGTGTCCTTTGCCATGTAAATGGATACATGGAATACAGAGACCTGAAAGGTCCCAGACGAGGGTAACAGAGCACAAATGAAAATGTAAATGTTTAAAAGAGAAAAAGAGAGGGAGGGAGGGAGAGAGAGAGAGGGGGGGGGGGGGGGGGGGGGGGGGGGGGCTGGTGTCGTCATATGAACAGAGTGTACAACATTTTGGCCAGTCACTGGCAGCCGTCATCCTTGGGCCTAACATTTACACAAGTATTTACATACAGTATCTGTATTTACATAAGTATTTACATACAGTATCTGTATTCACATATGAAAATACATATACTGTATGTAAATACTTATGTGAATACAGATACTGTATGTAAATACATATGAAAATACATATACTGTATGCAAATACTTATGTATTTACATTCACATTATGTGGGCCAAAGCTTCTGAAATGTCAGTCGTTTCACCCTACCGGGAATAATGACACATCTTATAATAACCGGAGCCGGAAAGCCTCAGCAGAAAAATAATGTACACTTTCCATAGTACTGGCGTCGAGCAATAGTTATATACCAAATGAAACTTGACACTCTAGAGTAGCCTGTTCACAATAACAACACACAGCAATCATGTATAGCCTGCATACAAGTACATTATGCTTTGAGGCTACTGTACTTCAGAAACATTGATTTTTTTCGTTCTACACTCCAACCGTTTTTTTCTTCATTCTTCGAGCATGATTCTATGCGCAAACCAAATACCATCAAATAAAAGCTGAGAACCTCTACATTAACCTCATACTTTTGGAGTGTAAAGCGTAGGGGCACTGTATCATAATAATAACACATAAATAGGTAAATAAATAAATAAATAAAGACTTCATGAGTGATATGTGCTGTTCCTAGTGCCATCATACAAAAAAAAAAGAAAGAAAAGAACAAAAAAAAACTAAACAAAAATCCTCCTATTGATTTGATCGTTGGATGGATGAAAATCCAAAAATAATAATAATGGGGTAAACAGAGTGAGCGCCAAGCTCTGATGGCCTATTCAGATGGAAACATTTTAATTTCCCTCCACAAAAAAAACCCACCTGTGTTACAGCTCTCTGAGGTCAAGTCTCCTTTTACCGGGACTCTGGTACTTGAGCTGAAGGCCTTGTTGGTGAGAGAGCACGGTTAATAGATTTTCTTTCTTTCACCCCCCCGCCGCCGCCGCCACCCCCGCCCCCCCCACCCCGAGCTGTTGTTGTACAAAACTATTATGGATTCTGAAACATTCTTGCTGGGGCTTCCTTTGTGTTTGTGGTCTATGGCAAAAAAAAATAAAAAAATAAAAGAATAACAACAACCGCTTCTGCCTAAAAAACCCTGGCCTTCAAGCAAAAATGCAATTTCACCAGCTTCCCGAGATGACAGTAGCAGCCCATTTCACTGCGACAATGGCCGCCTGTTTCTCTCCTTCCCTTCGTTTAGTCAGCTGGTGTGGAACAATGGGGAGTGGAGGAAGGTGACAGGTAATTCAAAGAGGTAAAAAGGGGAAGGAAGGACGACGGCTGTCTCCTGAGGGGTGCCCGGTAGTTTTCACCCTCTGTGCCACGACCAACACCACACCTCCGCTCTTTCTCTGTGTGTGAGTGTGTGTGTGTGTGTGTGTGTGTGTGTGTGTGTGTGTGTGTGTGTGTGGGCAAGTGCGTGAACTTGGGGTTGAGTGTGTTTTTTGCTAATCCTAATTAACTGGAGTGCAGCATTTGACCAAGTATGGCCTTCGAAATCAGACTGTGTCAATGTTTGAGCCTACGCAGAGTCAATGGCGACCGGCCAACAGCACTGTAGAGATCACAATGATGTGTCAGATGTTGGTGGTTGGTAATGACCCTGAGGGTTGCATGATATACTGAATCAAGTGATCTCAGGACAGGGGTTGAGGCCTGCATATATACAATATCACTCAAATCCAAGACCAACAGGAATGGACACCGAACGGCGAAGCTCAGCTTGTCGTCCACCCGAACTCCCAGATATCCGTACAACTTCGACTTTCTCTATTGTATGTCCGTCCAATGGAGCAATGACATGATTATGAAAATGTTTGGCGTTTGAAAATACCATGCCTTTTGTTTTGACCGAATTCAGAACAAGGTTCAAAATCATACAAATTCTGTATGAATGGTGTTAAAAGGTCTTGTGTGCTCTTGTGAGTGTTTGTGTGTGTGTGTGTGTGTGTGTGTGTGTGTGTGTGTGTGTGTGTGTGTGTATCTAGTCAAAAGCAGTGTTGGTCCCTGGGAATGCGCTAGCTGCAGCTGTAGATCTCCAGTCCCTTGGACTCGCTGTGGACCCTGGATCCCACAAGCGCGGCACACAGGCCGGTCCCAGAGGTGCTGAGACATGCAGCGCAGGACGGGGCCACAGTGAGATGGGGGGGGGGGGGGGGGGGAGAGAGAGAGAGAGAGAGAGAGAGAGAGAGAGAGGGGGGGGGGGGGAGCAGGAGAGGAGGGGGGTGGAGAGAGAGAGAGAGACGATGAGGGGAGGAAGGGAGAGCAAAGAGAGAAAGGGGGGGGAGAGAGAGAGAGAGAGAGAGAGAGAGAGAGAGCAGAGGCCGGACCCCACACAGCTGCTCTCGTTCTTCAGGGAACCCAGCCGGGGAGCGTCGCTCAAGCGCTTAATGCCACTAATGTGTGCGTCCATGCGGCTGGAGGGGAACTGGAGCATCGCTCCCGCAACGCTGCAGCCTGACTGAGGGGGACCAGCCTGGGCCTGAGCCTGGGCCTGGGCAGGCGCCTGGGTATGGGGCTGGGGCTGGGGCTGGGGCTGGGGCTGGGGCTGGGGCTGGGGCTGGGGCTGGGGCTGGGGCTGGGGCTAGGCTGGAGGAGCAGGAGGCTAGAAGGGGGCTGAGGACAGGACAGGACAGGACAGGCAGGGGAGAGAGGGAGGTCTACTGGTCAGATCAACCAGGACAATCTACAGGCCAGACCAGGGCAGTTCATGTAACAGGACAGGCTGCATAAGGGAGGGGGATCTGGGGGGACGCAGTGGGGTGAGCAAGGGGGGCCGGGGTGTCAGATGGCCTGGGTAAGGTGAAACAGGACTGAGCTGAAACTGTGCTAAGCTAAGCTAGGCTAGGCTGGGCGGGGCAACATTTCTGTCCAAGTGCACAAACAACGAAAGGTACAGTGCATAAGAAAAATAAAGCACTGGTGAGCTCAGCAATCACAAACGGGCTGGTAGGCCAAGGAAGACTTCCCCAGTGAATGACCAAAGAATGCTCCTGCCAAACTACAAACTCTTCACTGCAAGGTGCAAACCACTAGTTATCCTCAAAAAGGATGGTCAGATAACAATTTACTAAAGTACCTAAGTACCTAAAAAGCCTGCAGAGGTCTGGAAAAAGGTCTTGAGCACAGATACGATTAATATTATCATTTAACAGAGTGAGGAAAGCAGCAGCAGAATGTATTCTGAAGTGTACAGAAACATCGGGTCTGATCGACTCCAAGCATACGGCTCCAATTTCATTGGATGGCGTTTCATATCATATAGCAATACAATGACGCAAAACATATCGCCAGTAATGTCCCATTACTTTTGGGTACCCTGAACTAGGGGGACTATGCATAAAAAGTGTTGGAATTTCTGAATGGTGAAAGCAATGCTTCACAGTCCCATTACTTACGCAGGGCACTGTATATAGAAACCATTCGTAAACTGAAGAGTCCCAAGGCAGTTGGTCCCATTGGTCTTGTTGAAGGCTCTTTTACCAAGCCTATACATCCTACAAGCTTTCCATAATTGAATGACATAACAAGGCTAGACAAACCTATCAGATAGGGTTTACTGTGCAGAAGCAGAGTCTGACTAGTCAATCGCCTCCATGGCCCATTTTCATTTGATTGAGATGAGTAGTTTCTACCTGTTATTACTACTATTTTAAGAGCGGCCCTGACCAAACAAGATGTCCTTAAAGCTCCCATCAACGTGCCTGCCTGCCAGACTCATTCAGGACTCATTACTCACTAGCTGTAAAAGTACATAAATTCACAATTCTAATTACTTTCACCTTGAAAAATGTTGTTCACTTAGTACTCAGACACGCAATGTCCAAACCAAAACCAAGTACACACACGCACGCACACACACACACAAACACAAAACATGAACATTGCTGTGAGACAATTATGAGAAATTATTCATTTGCATACTAAACGAGTTATACCAGTATTATAACATGCAAGATCTTCATGGGGGGGGACTGACTGTCTGGACAACGTGGTTCTCTCAATGTCACGGGCCACAGGTTAAAAAGGTAGTAAGAAAAAGAAAAACAGCCTTGTCCACCAGGGGGAGTTGGTGTGCTGCAGTCCACTCCTCACTTCCAGGTGACTATCAATGGAGGGACACAGGGTGGAGTGTTAACTTGTCGAACAGCATGACTCTGCTCCAAGGCTGTCTGCCTCTATACACTGTTTCCAGTTCACTGTCTCCATGTACAGTGTAAGGCTGTGTAGTATATGTCTGTGTGTTGTGGGGAGGGGGCTGGGGCGAAAAGAGAAGACGAATCTCTCACTGTGACAGATTTGACGAATAAAACGACTTCTCTCTCATCGCGCTTCCTTTCTCCTCTCACGTCTCTGCGGTACCTGTGGTTTTTGGAACAGCGCGTGGACTAATGTTGGTTGTAGCTCGGTCGAAATACCTCCTCTAGTCAGTGATGTATTGTCCCTCCTAAAGACCTCTTCACCCCCACTACAAGTTTCTCTCCTGTTAATAATAATAATAAAATAATAATAATAATAATAATTCCTTCTTCTAGCATTGTGACTGCCGATGGCCCCTGGTCTGAGCATTGATTACTCTATCTTATGATGACTGATGGATAGATGATTCACTTACATAAACAAATGTATTTGCTACTAAATGCCATAAATGTAAATGTCTCTAGGCATTTGTCTAGCAGTGCCTGACCCCCCCGATTCATCAAGTGGCTGGCAAGCCACGTCCTTGGCTGCGGCGTAGAATGAGTTACCTGAGGCTGCCTTTACTGAGTGCTTTTGCAGAAAGTCCAGGGTCTGGGCCAAAGCCTTCTTATTGCAGTGAGTGGAGAGCTCTTCATTACATTCAAAACACCTGTCGAGAGAGAGAGAGAGAGAGGCAACCCACAGAGTGAGTTGAAATTCCTCCTTTGAAGTCAGTGTGTGGTTGACTACAGCAATGGAAATAAATCCATAAATTCATCATGTTACCCTTGACTTATGCAGTATAAGTTCTTTGATGTTGTGTCTGTATATCTATTTTCAATGATCTAATAAATCAATTTGTTCATTTCCTCAGTCAGTCAGTCATCCCTCCCTCCCTCCCTCCCTCCCTCCCTCTCATTGCGCTTCCTTTCTCCTCTCACGTCTCTGCGGTACCTGTGGTTTTCAGTCAGTCAGTCAGTCATGTCAGTCATGTCAGTCAGTCAGTCAGTCAGTCAGTCAGTCAGTCATCCCTCCCTCCCTCCCTCCCTCCCTCACCAGGCCTTCCAGGTGCTGAGGCTGATGGTGATGCAGTGGGCCTCGGGGTGGAGGGTTTGGTGGTGCGTGGTGGAGTGCTGGCTCTCTGACTGGTTACAGCCCTGGACGAGCAAGGACAGATACAGGTTTTTAGATCTCGTTCAATTCAGTGTGACTTTTACCATGACTTTTATCAATTCAATACCAATAAAGTCAGAATAGATATCATTCATCAGAGGAATGACTTCACGAATTCAATATAACTTGACTCATTTCATTTGAAAAAGAGGCTTTTTTTTTTTAACATGCACACAATGACATTAAAGTAAGTCTCCACAAACGATACATACCACACAATATAACCATAGGTGTCACAGTATCTCTAAGACTTAGCCTAAGTACGGTCCTTGCCACTGTACAGATTCAAAATGTAGCCATTTTCTCCATGAACCTCCATGACACGGTAGAAAGGTAAGGCCTTCAGAGAAGTGTGGCACTTTTAGGCTAAATGTCAAGGGCGGGCAGCAATGCAGCCGTCTGAAGGGCAACATAGTCCCATTTTCATATCTCTCTCTCTCTCTCTCAAGAGATGATGAAAAGCACCTCAGCTCACCTGGAAACCGCACTTGAGGCATACGAGGACGTCATGGTTTCCCGTCGGCTCTCCGTCTATCATGGTCCTCTCCCTCAGGCACTCGGAGCACACGGACCACAGGCTGGAGCTCATCGCCTTCTTCACCGAGTTCAGGTCCACTGCCTTGCTCACGTGCTGGCAGGTCAGCCCTGAGTGGAGGAAGGGACAGCCTCTGTGTTTTTCGATAGAAATTCGGGATATCCATCGTGCTAACTTTTCGGTCACAAGTGACCTTCATCAGGGCATCGGAACCCTGAGTGGCACACACTGATGTCGCCTCCTTGTTATGACTTCAGACAGCATGTCTCCAGTCTTTAAATTGTCACGATTTCAGAAAGAATCTCTACCAATGGCCACTGATTTATAATAACATCGCAGCCATAATTCTCTACAGCATGAATGAGGCCTACACCTAATCTAACAGTGGTGTCAAGTGCTTCTCCACAGGTCTGTCATGCACACACTAGAATAAAGCTTATCGCACGCAGAAACAGTATCACACAGAGTGGGATGAAAATTGTTCTCTTATGGTCAATGCAAATGCAATAAGCTTATCTCTCCCGTGTTCCATGTTGAATGTTTCTGCGGTCAGTGTGGAAATACAGTAGGGCAGGCCTATTATGCTGTTCTCATCACAGGGACAAGAAGCATGTCATAATCTTACCGCTGACTTCATCTGACGACTCCTCATCCCGAGGCTTCCTGGGTTTGTTAGTCCGCTTGGTCATGTCTGGGGCCTTCAAGGAGAAGGGATCCTTTAGCCGCATCTAGATGGGAGGGTGACACAGGGATCTCAGTATTCCCACTGCTCTGAAGCAAACGAAACCAACACAAACCAACCAAGCCATCCAAAAACAAAGGGGAAACATTGGCAACATTGATGAACACTATTTGGGCAGGGGTGGACAATTCTGGCTATAAAGGCCTTATGGAGGTTTTTGTTCTAGCCCTGTATTTACACACCAGATTCCTCCAGATACACCTCAGGTCTTCAGTTAAAACCACAATTCAATTATGCTGTTAGAGCTGGTCTGGTAACAAGCCTGCACACACTTCAGCTTTCCAGTAGTTATAGTAAACCTTTTAACTAACTAAAGATGCATATCAAGGGTCAGTCTAATTGTTGAAAATAAATGGAAGATTCCAGTTCCATGTAACATTTTAGAACATGAGGCTATTCACAAATTAAACCAGCTATAAGTGACGATTTTTACATTTTTTAAAACTTGACTATACTCACTGATTATGATGAATATGGATATGAATATGAAATGGTGTAAAGCTTGACAAAAGTGATGCTGCTCTATTGGAATGTATAATTCCTTGAGCACAAGAGACAGGTCATACACATCTACTGCAATTTCAATGTAAAAATGCATTTTCCCCATTGTTTACATTTTGTTGGCGACCCTGCATGCAGAAATCACTGATAGCTGCTTTAAGGAGTTTCGTTTTCCACACCTGATACAAGGTCACATTTATATACTCGTATAAGTTTCATGCTGGAACGTTTTCGTTCCAGTGATTAGTCAGACCCCATGTCAAGTAACAGGTAGCTGTCAAATTAACATGAGGCTATACAAAAACGGAACCTCATAGCACATATCAATGTAATCCTTTTACCTATGACTTTACCATACACTATCTGAAGTTTAGAGTAAAATTAAACAACATACCTCTTAGATTTAGCTCTAATGAGCTAACCAAGGAGCTAGCGAGTTAGCTAGCCTGCTAACAATATGTAAATAAATACACCAGATAGTCAGCGTTGGCACGACTGGCAACTTTACAACACGATACGAAACTCGAGTTAAATCCCCAAGACACTTAAAGTTAGTGTGCAATAGCTACTCATTAATCCAGTTTCAATTTTAATCATTACTTTCTAAAACTGTCAGGGGCATAACGGTAGCATCCGAAACCACAATCTGTCACATGGTCACGTCGCTGAAGTCAACACATGACGCAGTACGGTGGCTCATCTAGGTGAAACGCTACTGGGAACTACATGGTTTTATTCGTCGTATTTGTCATTAGTTAACCATTGAAATATAGGGGGGGACAGATGGCCATGCATAATACGAGCAATTTTCAGCTATCCACGATTTTTGGAAGAGATTTGTAGTCTGCAAGTGCAATAAACACACCACGGAACCGTTATTTTGAGCGCGCTATTTACGTCCTTGGTGTGACCCGTACTGCAACCCATTCGCACGTCGTAGCAGGGCAGTGTCAGTGAGCAAATACAACACGTAACAGGGACACTGTGTAAAGGGTGTAGGTGGTCGTAGAAATCTTAAACTTACTGGTGGAAACATTGACATGGCTCTAAATGCGTGTTCGAGGCTTGCAGGGTCGATTCCACGGCTCTTGTTGAACAGAAATATGGTTCCTATCGCCTGTGCCTCAGGACGAGCACTGTCAAATACATTCGGGACACACTCCCGATGTGCATGTAAGTCAGTCTAGGTTCAAAATAAATTGACAGTAGCCTGTGTTGGATGACAATCTAATGTCTCCTTTAAAATATATTCTAAATAACAGGAGTAAATGAGTCATTTAATGATCTAAAATGGGCTCTATTGCTAACTAGGAGGTTGTTCACGTTACTTGTGTCTTTCAGATGTGCGTGCCAACTACAAAAAATGCGTGTTCCGTAGTTTCAGTTCTTCCCCATCCTCAGAAATTGATGTCAGCTACGAACAACTGAAGAAAAAACTTGTAGACCGGGCGGGTGTGGTGATAGATGTCCGGGAGCCTTGGGAACTTCGAGAATACGGAAACATTCCGGGGTCTGTGAACGTTCCTCGTGAGTTTCTGTGTTTATTACATCTTCATCCAAATCATAAAACTACAATTTCAAATGTGTCTTGCGACGTCCTGCAATGTGAATACAACAAGATTGAATATTCGGTATGGGAGATCATTGAAGCACGGGACTACCACCAATATTCTCACATTGCTAAATGGTAAAAGGGGCAAAGGTGTACACAAAGCTGAACACACTGTAGAGACATAGTGACGATGTCTCGATGGATCGTAGGACCCTGCTCTTTAGCCCACATTACACATCAAGCCTGCCGAAACTCAATATGCCTCAGGAATGCGAGAGTGTTGTTATTAACCTTTTCTATTCTTTTATCTTGCAGTGGGGCAGGTGAACGCAGCCCTCCAGCTGGACCCAGAGGAGTTCAAGGAGATGTATGGCGGAGACATGCCCCAGACCACTGACAACATTGTCTTCTCCTGCCTGGCTGGGATCAGGAGCAAGAAAGCCCTTGACACAGCTGCTTCTCTGGGTTACACGGAGTGAGAGAGACTGCATGTTCTTTTATCAATAGGCCTATCCACACTATACCCTGCAGCTATAGACATACTTACAGAATCACACTGACTCCCACTAACATAAACACAAATGACATTTTCTACAAAGTAATGTTATCATTTTCTTGTATTTCTTGCTGAAGTGAACAACATTAGGCTCTTGACTCTTGTGTGTAGACTTCCTGTTTTCACCCTTACACAATAATGCTTTACCCATCACGCTCAGCACAGTGGGAAATTTCCACAAACCAAATGCATCTTATCGAGAATAAGGGCACATTCAAAAAAATATATTTTTACATTTCTCAAATTACATCATATCAGTTCTTTAATCACGGCCCAGTGCTATTTTTGACAATGCACAAAGTCTTTGATTATTTTACTATTATTTTACTCACCTATTTTCTTCCCTTTCCCTCCCTCTTCCCTTCCTAGCGTACAACATTATCCTGGCGGGTGGCAAGATTGGGCTAAGCAGGAACAACTAAAGTGATTGTCAATTGTGCCATTTTTCAGAGATCATTGAAGAAATGATGCCAGATCAGTTTTCATGTTTTGGTACTAGGCCCTAACCCTAACTCTAACCCTTATAAAGGCTCTGGATAGGGTTTAGAAGTATACATTGTTCACTTTATGAATCATAAATATACATTTCCTTATATTCAGTGCTCTGCAGCCATTGTACATCAGAGCACCTACCACACATCAGCTATCACACAATATCATCCAGTGAGATTATTACTGGTTTATAAATTATAAACAAATAATTGGCAATATCAGACAACCATTTATGAACCCATTACTACCCCTTTACAATGGGTAGTGAATATGAAGTGCTACTAATATTTTATTTAATCAACAAAGAGCCATTACTTTTTATCATTTCAGTCTGTATACACTATTGAGGGGCTATGTACATTGTATATTAACTTTTCCTTTTGATTATATCAACCTTCCTATCAGGTTTTCCCCCCAGATAATCTATGCAAAGGAGTACTACTGTTAGATTATAGTGTTGACCTGGTGTTTCAATGTGAGTTTTTAAATATAAAACAGACTTTTCAGGTTGATACTGTATATTGTAGATATGATACTATTCAGTTTCATGTTGCTGGTTGTATTTTACTGTGCTTTTCATTTAATGAAATAAATACCAAATGATTAACAATGTATTGGATTGTTTTCTGGGTTATGGTTAGAGGAACATTTCACCCATTGTCACCATGACTCAGCAACAAGTTACTTGTGGTCTGTTGTCTAAATAGCCAGGAATGGTTTTTTTTCTTTTTTTTTTCTTTTTTTTTTAAAAAGTGGATTACATATCCCTTCCATGTTTATACCTGCTGTGGTGGAATGAGATATCACTGTATATAATTACCATACATCTACATTTACATTTTTACATTTATGGCATTTAGCAGACGCCTTTATCCAAAACTACTTACAACAAATACATTTGTTTAAGCAAGTGAATCATCTATCCATCAGTCATCATAAGAAAAAGTAATCAATGCTTGGACCAGGGGCCATTGGCAGTCACAATGCCCGAAAATCTTTTTTTTTCATTTCTATTAACATCTCCATATGAGTTTGTCACCTCCAGAGGACTTCAGTAAGCTCTCATGTCCTCCATTAAAAATGTGTCAACTACTGCAGTCATCCCTATGTGTGATCATATTCTAATCTGCTGCTCTCATGTCAATAGCCAGGGGTCTATTCAGTGAGATTAATAGTTCACAATGTTCCAGATAGAAATGTAAGGTCTAGAGCTGACGTGACTCCCTATTGTGTATGACCAACACTCATACATGTTCTTTACGCAATACATTTCTATCTGAACCTTCTGTAACATTGTGACCTCCTTAACAAGCCCCAGGTGTTTCAATCCTCCATTGCCATCTCAGACACCAGATACCAAGTGGTTCACCTCAACAACCAAAACATCTGACACTATTCAGGCCCATCAATTGCCAAGAAAACACAAGCAAGTTTAAGATCCTCTCATTTTTGGTCTGGCTCTGAGAAAACAGTTTAACAATGCTCTGTTGAATTGTAGTACATGATACTAGAAAGTATTGTAACCATTTTCCTTGGACATACAGACTTACAACAGTACATGCATGAGGACCATTTGTCCTGTTAGGGAGTGAGTCTGTCAGGGATGAGCGATGTCATCTTGATTAGATGCTGAAGTGAGAGAGCTGGTGAGCCGAGTTAGCCTCTGTTCACATCACTGAGATATGCTGGCTCCGCCTATGTCCCACACAACTGCAAGGTCTGAGGTAAACGGAAGGAACCTCACCAACATTGGTTCAGCCAGTCAATCACAGCAGCGTTGAGTGATAACGCCCTTAAACAATGCCACGTCCGATTTTCATATGGTCCGTGATAGGAAACGTGATGCGAGTGAAATTTACTGTACTTGACTGTAAAATGACTATTTCGCTCGCGTGAGGAATGATTGAAGGCTTGCTCTTGAGGTGTCCTGTGAGAAGTGAGTGATTTGAGTTGACGAATCTGGCATAGCCCACTCCTCTTGTGGGAAACATCACTTGAATGGTCCCTCAGTTTTAAAGGGAATATGGATGCTGTGTGTACCTGTGTGTGTGTGTGTGTGTATGTGTCGTGGGTGGGGGAATCATGGTTGCTAGATGAATGTTAGTGTTAGAGGGGCAATGTTTTAGAAGAGAGAACATTGACTGTGTTGATCCCTGGCTGAGTGGCCCTATAGGTGTAAACATTGCGACCTTGTGGACAAATCAGACTATACTGTTTACCCCACTCAAATCCTTCTGCCACGTCAAGCGTGAACTCCAGACAACCCCCCCTTCTTCCCCCTGCTTCTTCATTTCCCCTCTGAAGCACTTCATTCCATCTTCCTTTTTTCTGCATATTCCCTTCTTTTAATGTAAAAAATCGGCCCAGACTAATAAGTCCTAATTTATGTCAAATCTCACCCAGCTACCCAGGCAGGCCTTTGTCCAGCATGACCTCATCAGGTCACCCCCTTAGCCTGTGCTCGGCGTGCAATTAAAGTCCCTCGTCCCATCAGAGCGGATCACATCAGACGCTGCACCTAGCTACTGATGCTGCCTCACTTGCCTATTACTGTACCAGACTTAGCTTTTCACAGGGTGCTGACAGATGTCCGAGTGATAAATCAGGCCCTCTGCGGTGTAGAGGTTAGACATTCCAGAGGTGTTGGCTCATGAGTTGTCCTGGCCTAGGCTGAGCCGGGCCGGGCCAGGCTGTGTGGGTATAAAGAGACACCGGGATGGCAGAGGGAGTGTGTGTGTGCAGTAGTACTGTAGTAGCGCAGAGCAAAGCTAGAGGTCCCAGGACAGAAGAAAGGCAACCTGCCCTCCTAAACCCCCCCACCACCACAGAGCACAGAGACCAAGGCCATCTGCCAACATGAGTCGCAGCCCAGAGAGGATCTCATCTTACAGGCGTCACTTTGAGGACAGCAGCATCAGCAGCTCGTCCCTACAGGTTAGGATGTCCAGCCCTTCCCCCAACCGGCGCGAGGCCCGCCACCAATCCGCCGGCTACTCCCGCGGCGCCGCAGCAGGCAGCATGCGCGTCGAGACCATGGGACGGAGATCCATGTCCTCCACGCGCAAACCTCGTATGGGAGGGGCTGGAGCTGGGTAAGCTGCTCCCTCTACCTCCACACTGACACCTATAGAGGTGAAACATAGGGGGTGAGGTTGATAAAGAGCATGAGAGAGGTGGATTTGGAGGCAGGTATGGTGCCTATACACCTCTGGCTTCACCATCAGCATAGGTGTGTCATTTACACAGTTAAAACTATTCATTAGAACTAATAAACGACCAGTTAGTCTCACAAGAACTCTCTGTAGTTATACTTTTTTTGTGGCCCCTATGGCAGATAATTCGGATGAAAAAAAACGTTTTTGACAAACATGAAGGGTATCTTCGACATCTATCTATCTATCTAAACTAATTCTGTATCTATCAATCTATCTAAACTAATTCAATGATATAGCCTACTGTACAACAAAATAAAATTGCAATATTCTAATATTCTCATTAAATGAACGAAAACGAGCATAAATCTTGAATTGTGAGAAGAAAAGAAAAAATCAAGGACTTTTGAGCTCTATAAAAGATATAGGCCTAAAATAAATAACGAAAATATGAGAGATAATGAGCTATATTAGGTTCTACACTTTAGGCTTACAATATATGTTAATGATGAAAACAGCCTATATGAGTCACAAGAATAATCATTAACGAAAATAGTTTTAATGTCATGAGTAAATAGGACAATATAATCGTTTTACAGTAGGCTATACATCTTTACATTACATTTCACATTTGATATTCATTTTATATATAATGTAATACTTAGCCTATTTTACAATTTAAAAATAGCCCTTCAATCTACTTAATATGAGCTGAGCTTGACCAAATGAAAATTCCAATTTAGTGAATGTTCTCATCTGAAATCTCACATCGGAGTATAGGAACGAATGTGTCAATAGAAAATGAATAAAAGGCAATGTGGTAGGCCTATCAATCCATCTGCGTGTCATACCATCCGACTGCGATTATGACAGGCAAGTGACCATATAATCTTTCAAACATTTCATGTTCACGTAACGTATGTGTTCACAATTCGATGTCAGTTACCTTCAGGTCAAGTAGTGCATGTTGAACTGTCGTTGCAGTGTTAACGCTGGAGCTCTCTGTGTGGGGTATGGTGGAGAGAAGGCCATGGACCTGGACGAGGCCGCCGCGGAGAACCAGCAATTCCTCAGCACTCGCAGCAGTGAGCGAAAGGAGATGATTGTACTCAATGATAGACTGGCTGTTTACATTGAAAAGGTAATGTAGCCTATATTGCATATCGTCCCTTTCACTGACCGCGCACGCACGCACACACACACACACACACACACACACACACACACACACACACACACACACACACACACACACACACACACACACACGATTGTGGGGATAAACTTGTAATATTGCTTACTTTATGGTAATATTGCATACTTTATGGTTAAATGCAGGTATAGCTGCTCTTCGCGCAGGTGCAATTTGGTATTTCTGGGAGCTAATGAGGAAACATTCCCTCAGAGCATATTTGTTTGAACATCTGCTCCATATTCTGACGCTGGGGAAGGACCTTTCCAAGATCCTCTGATGGAATTTGTCTGATTAGACCACGCTTGCTTGAGTGTGCCGTGCAGGCTGGCCGTGTAGAAACGCGCCTTCTGGCTGTGGAGATGGGTGGAGGGGCGCATTATTCCCACTTCCATGGGCATGGGTGCAGGAGCGTGGAGCGCCCGAAAACGTCGGTGAAAGATGATAATTTATAGCCTATACTCTGTTCTCCTTCTCCTAAAAGGTTCGGTCACTGGAGCAGCAGAACAAGTTGTTGGAGTCGGAGATTGAAGCCTACCAGAATCGGTTCCTGAAGCCTTCGGGCCTGCGCTTGCTCTATGAGGAGCAGCTGAGGGAACTGAAGAAGATTGCAGATCAAATGAGAGTCCAGCGGGTGAGCACGTCATCACTTCTTTCTCTTTTTTCTGCTATACCTTGCAGATTATCATTGGAGCGCAAAGAATGAATTATTTGTTTCCGGCGAGGTTCACCACTCGCTGATTTCCAGAAGATTATTCCAGGCAACGGTACAAGACATCAACTTGGTGTTTTCAGGGTTCTTACCTGGTAACAGGATTATTTCCGGCAGGCACAATGGGAGGTGCCGCTGCGTGTTAAAATGTAGCCGCTAACTTTCTTTCTGTCCTCAGCTGTGTACACACACACACACACACACACACACACACACACACACACACACACCAATAATAATAATAATAATAATAATAATAATAATAATAAGAAGAAGAAGAAGAAGAAGAAGAAGAAGAAGAAGAAAGCACAGGGCGCAGGACACATAGGATACACTTTTATGCACATATTTACACGAGTAGGTAGGCGAATGATTACGCATGACAATGACAACATGACAGACCAATCACTTGCTGTCTCAGGGCCAATGCTCTCTCTATAAACTGTCCTCTTGGCTTTCAGGATATGGCCTTAGCCGCCAAGGAGGACATGGCAGGTCAACTGGCGATGATTAAACTCAAGTTCGAGGAGGCCGTTGAGCTGAGGAGGAAGGCCGAGTTGGAGATTGAAGCCTTCCGTCCGGTGAGAGCCAATGGTTGTCTGATCTCAACTATATAAAAATCCATTCTAAATGTTTGAGTGCCATAACGCTGTTGTGTGCGTTCGTTTTCAGGATGTGGACGCGGCTACCTCTGCACGCATTGGCTTGGAGAAGCATTTCGACCAGCTGGAGGTGGAAATCGAATTCCTCCAGAGAGTGCACAAACAGGTATGCCACGTAACGTTTGTGCGCACTGGGTTGGGCACTATGTAGCCTAAACTGCCATGGAACTGAACTATGCCCAATGTAAAAACGTCACTGGGTACGTTCTCTCTCCCAGGAAATTGAAGAGCTGGAGAAACAGATCTATGCCGCCCATGCCTCTGCCCAGAGTGCCTTCGCTCTCCCTGACCTCTCAGCCGCCCTCAAACAGATCCAGAAGCAGTATGACGATATCGCAGCCAAAAGCTTACAGGTAGGCCTATAGCAGGTCTATTTAGGCTATAGCCTACCTCCATTGATCGGAAATGATATAGGCCCAACACATTTATAAAGGAGGACCTTGAATTAATGTCGACCCCTACATGTTTAGGAAATGGATTCGTGGTATTCAACCAAGTTTGAAGATCTGAACAACAAGACTACACATCACGTTGACAAGGTTCGAAGCGTCAGAGAATCAATTACGGGCGCCAAGAAGGATGTAAGTTAGATGATGATTCAAATACGTAATCATAGCCTAATAATAATTGTTATGATTATTTAAATGATGATGCATTTTTATATCATCTCATTTGAAGTGAAAGATGTCGAAGGATGTCAAAACGATATTCTATCTCATTCATTAAACAGATCCAGAGCAAGGAGCGTGGTTTGGGCTCTCTGAGGACAAAGAATGAGGCTCTGGAGGCGAAGATCCGTGAGATGCAGGAGAAGTACAAGAAAGAGCTGGAGGATCTGCAGGTGAGACTAGTGAGGGGCAGTGGTGAATGAGTGAGGGAGTGAAGGAATGAATTAGTGAATGAATCACTCGATAGGTCTCGACACACCATTACACCTAGTTCCATCCTCAGCCCAGTTTGTGGAAATGAACAAATCAGTCGAATCTAAAATCCATACACACAAAATACCGAACACACACACAGTACGCCTAGTCCATGTTATTCCAAGTGTAAAGTCCAAGTGTGGTTCCATTTCCATTTCTGTGACAGGCCAGGATTGAGGCCTTGCAGCTTGAGCTGAAATCCATCAAGGAGAAAATCGCTCTGCACCTGCGTGAGTACCAGGAACTTCTGAACATGAAGATGGCCTTGGAGATTGAGATCACTACCTACAGGTGAAGTAACACCCACGCATACACGGGCTTGTACCTTGGGTTAGTAGCATATTGCTACAAAGCAACCTAGAGTTAGGATTTAAGCTGCGTAGCCCAACTGAGGGACATCCATTATTTGAGAATGAATGATGAGAATTCAAGGCAAATATGATTCCGAATTTTGAAAATACATTTGATGACTAGCTTTTATTTACCTTGAATTGGAATACATTTTCAAAAAAAGTCTTGTGTTGTCCACATTCATCCCATCATAAATGATGAAATGCCGATACGATGAAACGGATAATTCATTCCTTCTACTATTTTTCTGTGTTTTCACAGGAAGCTGATCGAGGGTGAGGACTCCCGTCTCACCAGCATGGTGGGGACCATGTCTCTGATGAGCAGCAGCATCGGTGGCGGGATGAGTTTGGGCATGGGTGGAGGAATGGGTGGTGGTATGGGTGGAGGAATGGGTGGTGGTATGGGTGGAGGAATGGGTGCTGGTTTGGGTGCTGGTGGAATGGGTGCTGGTGGTATGGGTGCTGGTGGTGCTGGTGGAATGGGTGCTGGTGGTGCTGGTTTGGGTGCTGGTGGAATGGGTGCTGGTTTGGGTGCTGGTGGAATGGGTGCTGGTTTGGGTGCTGGTGGAATGGGTGCTGGTGGTGCTGGTTTGGGTGCTGGTGGAATGGGTGCTGGTTTGGGTGCTGGTGGAATGGGTGCTGGTGGTGCTGGTGGTATGGGTGGAGGTATAGGCGGAGGAGCCAATGGTGCCACCATGGAGAGCTACCAGGAGCAGGCAATGGAGATGACAGAGAGGAAGACGGTGCTCATCAGGTAAAAGTAACTTGTTATTGTAGGGTAATTGGATGGTGTTATCATAGTGATGACTGTGTTATGAGGGGTCAGCATGTTGTGGTTATATTCGTATCAAAATGTTTTAAAAATACATTTATGAGGAGAATGAAAAGGAGGGAATTGGTAGGGTTAAACTCCATGAATGGAGGTGGAACATTTCTTCACATTGTTGTCATCTTTTGGACGCCTATTTAACAGCTTCATTCTGTGCTTTCTCTCAGAACAGTTAAAACAGAGGATGACACACTGGAGACAGACACGCAGGAGCAGACCTACATCATCTCTGGAGCTGCCGATGACTTGGACGAGGACTAGGCGTGAACGTCTCTGTGACCTCCTCTCACCCTTTAACCCCTGCTCACGCCCCCAGAGCTTTGCACTGACCGCCCATGTCTGGACACTGATCTTTGCCCTTTGACCTGCACATGAGACCATGAATGCCCCCCCCCCCCCCCGAAACTAAGTCTAGCAGAACCCAAGGACTCCTAAGTGCCTTACAACCCTTTCAACATGTTCTCTTAAACCATTGTGTGCCTTTCTAAAAGCAGCTAAATAAAGATCCCCTGTGTTTCTGCAGTTTTAACTCATGTCAGAATGTCTAGATGTGTTTTGTAGATGACAATGAATTACATATAATGACAGCCTGAATGCAAGTCATGTAAGCTTCCATGCCGTCCTTCAATAGATCAATTGAACCACTTAATGCTAGATATATCCCTTGGACAGGCATCAAAGGTTATGATAACACATTCCACTATCGTGAATCTCACTCACTCTCCGTCAAACTGATTGCCTGAGTTGGTCCTTGCTAGTCTGCACACCACAGGTTGGGTGAGTGCGTGCGAAGAGGATGGGTGTGAAAGAAAGGCTGAAGGAGAGAGAGAGAGAGAGAGAGACAGAGAGAGAGAGAGAGAGAGGTAGCGTGGGATGGAGGGAAGACAAGAAGAAAGAGAGTCACCTGAGGGGAAGAGTCCTTCACCCTGACACCCAGACTCCAGAGGGGGGGAACAGAGCCATCACACACATCCTGTCCTGCAGCGATGCGATGGCACACAGTCGTTTCATGTCCCCATTCCATCCACTTCCACACCTTTCCCATCTCCCACTGATCGGGAGCGATCGGGTTTCGTCAGAGCACGCCAAACATGCTCAGTGTCCCCCTCTGGTCTGGAGGGGAGAGGAGACATGACGGAGGACACAGGGCTGAGATCACAGCTGCTACAAGTCATGCAGCAACTGCACCAACACACCCAGAGGAGACAGAACTGAGATTAGAATACTACGGTATTGTATTGGACTGTGACAACGTTAGAACTTGCCGAGTTTGTCGACAAGTCATGTTAGTGTTTTCTTAAATTCAAGGGAATGTTATGAAATAAGCAATGATTCATTCTAACATAGGAAATATACAATAAGTGTGCTGAGCTGTGGGACTTCTGCTCTCATCAAATGGAGAGAAAATCTACAATTAATTTGGACATGAAAAGTACAGGGCCTGTGGGAAACTAAATTATCCTCTGTGCTTTCTCAATATACAAGAGACATATTGAGAGATATGAGAAAATGTGAATACATATAGGCCTACGCTGACTAAACTGAATGAGATTTGTAGTACACTCAATTAAATAAGAGTTGATGATAAAAGCTAAAACATGTCTCTCAACCCATCACATATGCCCTTGTTTATCATTTGAATACAATTATCTGGATGATTCAGGAGCATGTATATCGAATTAATCAATAGCTGTCTATTTCCCTGGGTCATCATTTCCACAAGCTCATCCCACCCGAAACGCAAGCGCAATTAGCCAGTCCAGGACGGACCCACTCTCCTTATAACGCAGATTAGAACCTAGAACTGTCAATCCCGCTCTTTAATGAGGAACCACTAGACGTTCTCTCGGCTCTGATAGGCCTTGATTCATATCATTAGATTACATGTTTGTTAGCTAGGCTACTTAATGTGCATCCAACCTAAAAGAGAGACAGGTCTTGCCATACTCAAGAAATGCAAAAAAAAAAAAAAATAGCCCTTCCTCAATATAATGGGATGTAGAGTATTATCAATATAATTAACAGACATGAGAGGCAGCGGCCTGTGCGCGACCTCTCTCTGCGAGGTGATGCGGTGATGTGTCGCGTTGGCGCAGCTCACAACCGGGAGCTATCCATAGTCAGGCTCATTCTACCGTCTGGTGTAGAGCGACAAGCTCGAACCATGCAGTGAAAACATAAAATAGTATAAAAGAAAATATTACCTACTATCAGTTATAATGTTGAATGAAAAAAAAGTCTACTGAAGAGACTGAAGTGATGCTTCAAATTCTTCAAAGGTTTAGATCTATTGGTGTTTACTTAGAATATACTAAAATGGCTAAACATTAACTGGTAAATGACTGAACATGTAGCCTAACCAATAATATGTACTCCATACACCATGTATTTCCCTCACCGATAATACTAGACTTCTATTCTGCCTAACTCAAAATATAGGACTATCAAATTATGGTCTAATCCATCAACAAGAGTAAACAATCCTTGAAAGAAATGTTTTTCTTCTAAATAAACGAATATGTTTATTTTCTTCTAAGTCTTATAATATTACATATTAAGTAGTCATATATTAAATAGGCCTATCAGGGTAGACATGCTGGCATTTACTAGACTTATTTTTCTTGGATAAACAGCTGGTATAGGTGAACTTGAACAAGTGGGAGATACGGTTGAATTATAGTTTACATGAGGAAAAAAATCCATATTGTGCATTCAGAATTGACCTATATATGTGGAATTGATCAAACAGGCTAAAAGTTGGCTTTTTTCAGATGTTTTCCCATCTATATTCGACAAAGAGGGGCAAAAGTTTGACTTCTTTGAAACCTGTGAATTTCTGTCACTTTGTGCATGTTTTAAGTGCCTTAATCCCAATTAGGGGCGGCTGACACGCCACTCTATTCACCGCGAGCCCTCCCTGAATACATTTGCCTAGGAATGAACTTCACAAATAGAGCTCGCGCTAAATGCGCTCGACAGCAGAGAAAATCGAATAGAGTGACAGTTTCATTCTGAGTCGGTCGAGTGAGAAAAGGTATGAATTTATAAGGTACACCGAAACATTTCAATTCAGACGACTTTACACCCCATTATCCGGACCCCCTCAACCGAGACAAGTGAGTTAAAGTTAGGGAAATTTGGTTCAAAAGCTGGCGCAAACTTTGTTGAGACTTTGAATACTGAAATGGAGCGGCCCTCCTCTTAAAAAGAGAGCATTTAAAAATGAAAGCACGCATGAACAGCGGTGAATCAGTTGCCACTTATTTCGCCACTCTCTAATGCGATTTTGAATATTAGTCTGGGTTAAAATCCCAATCATGTCATCTGGTGGGACTCCCATACAAGCATAATTACTATTCAAACGCGTCAGTAATGTCCCACCCGCATCCCCTCTCTGCAGCCCAGCTGGTTCGCCTTTTGTGCAGCCTGCATTTTCCCGCAGCTCGAGGATGGAGAAGGTAAAGCGCATTAAATAATGCCAATGGCATTTCCTAAAAGTGAAACACGTTTAATTCATCTCGGTCATAAAAATGAAATACTATTTTCACATGTGAAAATAGAATAAATAGAGATTTGAAGATGTTCTCGACAGTCTTATCTTTATAATGCATCATAATTATGCACTTTTAAAGTTAGATTAGTACTATTCATTATATGTATCTTAGCCCTACCCCCTTCGAAAATAGACTAAGAAATATTTATTATATTTAAAGTATATATATATTTTCATATTTGCAGAATATAGGCCTGTGCGTAAAAGGGAAAAATCGTCAGGCCACGTCTGCATCAATATTTCAGGAATGATCATGGCAGCAGGTCGCCAAGTTGTTAGTCCATAATAACACGTATAAAACGTGGGAAGTTTTTAGAGAAAAGAAGTTTGAGGTGGAACAATGATTTGTCCTCTTGAAAAGGCCCGAGCAAAGTTTATGGTCGACGTAAAAAATGTGTTTTCCTGGGAGCTCGGTGGGACTTAAATGGTATTGTAACCGGTCCAGCGTTGAACCATTGGCACTCCGAGGTAGTTTAGGGGCATGAATAGAGTTCCCTGGTGGGGCATTGGTCTCCGTAACCGCGCTGCTTTACAGACAGGTTGTTCCTCTACATTCATGGCTCATTAAGGGGCAACCAGCTAAATCAAAACCTCACATTACCATCGGATTGTAAAGTTGAAATGCTGGCGCTTTCATCATGAAGAGCCGGGAAAAGCGAAATGGTCTAACTCTAATAAAAACGTCTCCCTCGACTCAAGATCCGATTCTTTAATGGTCGTTATTTAAGTTCATTAAAGAGATGCGAAGTTCGTTAAGAGAGTGTATAGGCCTTGTGGAATGCTGTGATTGACTCCGCAATATTGTCCTCGAATAAAGCTGCGACCATGTAATTAATGTGTCTATTGAATAGACGAGGACAATACCGCCGGTCAAGCTATTTAATTTCATTTAATTTTCCATCTCATTTGCTTCGAACACTACTTTCACTTCTGACACTGAGTCTTTGACTGTTTCACCGTGCTTCAGTGCGCGCATTGGGACAAGGATTCACCCTTTACTTTTCGAGGGTTAGGAAACAGAATGGAAACGTCTCCCTGTTCCCCCTCTGAGAATAATTAATTTCACTTTGAGAACTTAAGACTGTGAGCCACAGGATGGGAATGAGAATCGGCCCGGCTGGTGTGAGAGATTTGGAGGCCGGACCCGTTACTCCCGGGTGGATGGGAACCAGCAACGAATGGCAACATTAATAAATAACCGTCCTCGCAGCCGGCCTTTGCATGCGCCTATTGATGAAATTGTTCGCGTGTCGTTCACGCTCTTTTGACTCATGAAGCGGGGAGTAGAGAAACCTCCCCGAATGGAGCAGTGGGATACCTTTACGTGGCTGTGCAGAGACCCCCATCTCTGCCCCCCCCCCCCCCCCAGTGCAGCGCAGTGTCATCCCAGAGTCGCAGGGCAGAGGTTAGCAGGACATGTTCATGGCCTGGATTTATCGCCCACAGGTTCGTATTCTCAGCTCTCACTCTCGCCCTCTGTTAAGGCTTCCCTGCCAGATGATCAAAGGGGTCAAACGCAGTTTTAGAACCTGCGGCCACAAAGCGACTCACTGTCACTGCCTGGATACCTTTTTCATTCACTTCGATTGACCAACCCCCCCCCCCCCATTTGGTCCCAAGCAGTCTATCCTCCAACTTAAATAACCTTATCTCCAAAAATTCAATTAATTCCCTAAACGAAATTCAAAAGATTTCGTAGCCTACATGGTTAAATCAGTTGTAAAACCAAAGTGGCAAATGCAGAATAAAATATAATGGAGTTCTGGCTCAAATAGGCAACTGCAGAGTATATGCAGTCATTTTAAAAAGAAAAGAACATCTAAAAGAACGAATCGAGGTTTTTTTGAAAGGCCTAATAATATTAAATGTCTGTTGATGAGGGAAAACTAATTATCATTTTTTTAATATTTTGAGCAGACATTTTTATCATATTTATTTCATTAAATAAATATGAGATGGAAATGATCAAACTGAAATCTGTGACGAAGTTAATAGGCTAGGCTCTGTTGTTCCGTAGTAGCTGAATGAAACCATTAAGACGTGACAAGAAAACCACAAGTGTGAAATGATAAGATGGTGGTTATTTTGAAAGCTGTTGCTATTTTTCTGGTGGTTCTCCCGTCGAGTACCTGCCCGATCTCAACCCGGCACACGCCGGGAGTCAATAGAAGTTAACAAGTCTTCTAAACATTCCTGCTGCCTTTGTTCAACTCGGGACACACAATGCAGCCGAGTGGAGAGAATAACGTGCTTTGAAGTATATAAAACCCCAAAAGAACGCAGCCAAGTAGATTTAAAGTAGTCACTGATTTCCAAAAACTGGTTTGTAAAGGAACAATGAATAGGGGGAGAATTTATGGATAAATTATACAGTGGATTTGTCAGTTAAAATATCGGAACTGTCTGGAGTACAAAACCACATGCTGAGGATTAATGGTCGCTCCAGACCTTTGATTCAACACTCTCTTTTCTCTGCCCTTGACAAATTGGATTTTGGGGATGGGAAGGTCGCCTGGCCTATTGTCTCCTGACTGTTTTAGAGCAATTCATTATGTTCGGAGGGTGAGGGAAAGTCTCCATGTGACCACCTCGACCCGTTTTCTACCCACAGCTGCTGAGAGAGCCAAACTCTCTCACACCGCGGCGCGCACTTGCTCGGCCTTGCGCGTTAATGTGCCGAGGGGGCACCTTGCTGCTCCATTAGAAAAGCAGGATCACATACGCCACCGCGTCACTTCGCGGGCGGAGATTGGCCTGTCCTCATCTCCGTGACTCCTTCTTGTCTCAATCAGTCACTGCTTGGTCTTCATGGTTCTGAACCCAGCAATGCACGCAGAGCCAGCAGAGCCAGCCATGCAAGTTACCAGGGCGTCCACAACTACCAGTGTGTTTGCAGACTGCAGCATACCGGCCGCTCTGCGGATAGGACCGGTCCCGGGCATCTTCAAATTAGGGAAGTACGTGTCGGATCGCAAGGAGGTTGGACTCAAGAAAAAGGTAATTCAAGTTTTTATTGTGTTATTGCATATGTAGAAGAATTAGATTTCTTAAATGTTTTCATCTGCAAAACTTATTTTTTTGACAGTCTGCTCACAATGCACGGTGCAATAATTTCTGACTATTTCCCAAATACATTAACAAATAAAATAGGCTATAGCCATAAACACATTATGTTGAGGATTTGACTACACCTTTCAGCCTATACATATTGAAATAATTTGTATGTATTCATATCATTTAAATGGTTAATATTCGTTGTTATTGTTATTTATATCATTAAAACGTGTAATTTCGTATAGGAAAAAATAAAACTTAGATTTGAAAAAACATTTTGTTTCCTAATCTAGAGATGACAGTAATTAACAGTGCAGGTAAAGGGAACGGGGTGAGCTATTCTATATCTTGAAGCAGACCTGTCAAACTTCATTGGGCCTTCGGTTATTAATTGGTTCGTCCTGTCAGGTTGGAAATAATTGAGTTATATTAGTGGGACGACGTGTCACTCTGTGCTTATACTTAACCGGCCTAATAGGCGACCTGGGATGCTGTGGGTTTTCATGCCCTCGCCCGCCTCAGATTTCACAGGCTAGTAGGCTAGTTACTCCGATGAGCCATTTAATTTTAATGCAATCCGGCCATGGAAAGATGCCGCTAAGGCATGGAACATAGCCCCAAGCTGAGGAAAACAAACTCCAGATAAAAATGCTAAAAAAGTGTCACTATGCCTGATATAGCATAGAAGGACGTTTAAAAATAACAACATCCCTAGCTGCAAGCATGTAGTCCTATCGGGAGGCTATGATAAATACATTCCTCTGAAACGAATTACAGTTGCTGATAGTTGAAAATTAATATTTTCCACTTTGGGATTATTTTATTCAATCTCACATTTTTTCATTTTAATTGTTGATAAGTGAATTTTACATTACTCTTACACGGCAACAGATCAATTGTAACGATATTATAACGCCATTATAAACACCCCCTCACACTCCCTGTCGACGCTTGTGATTGATGCGGCTAAATGCATCGCCCCGGGCTGCATTTGATCATCAGGTGCAATCTCCGTGTCAAATGTCACGCTCCAATCTTTAATTAGCTTGAACAGTTTAGAAACGCTTTGACACTCCTCAAATTCGTTTCCCATATCAACTCAATTATGTGTCATTCTCCCCTCGTAAATTATCACTGCGGCCTAACAGAGCGGATAAAGACGCATTAAACGCGATTTGGTTATGGGCACACCTCCAGGTATATCAGATAACCATGAAGTATAACAATTAGCTATATACAAACAATTAATTTGATGAAGTGATTGATACATATTTAACTAAAGCCTAGGATATTAAAGCTAAAGAAAACGAAAACAAAAAAGGCAACGCTTATTTTGTTCCAAAACGCAGTCAACCGTGACATTGCAATAGGCCCAACAAATACACAGTTCCTTTTACGATTTATTAAAAGAAAAGATTGGTATGCTAGTGATCCATCTGATCTGGATTTGGATGTACAAAATATGAATACATTTTCATTATTCTCCTAACACTGATCTATTCCTGTTGTGGATCTATAGATTCGCCTGCTGAGGGGAGAATTCGTGGATGAATCGGGTTGTCCAGTGCCAGACTGGATAGGGTCGATCCGTGCAGCCAGAAACAACCAAGAGCAGAACTTGGAGGCTGTCTCAGATTTACCCGGTGGACAGGTCAGTACCTAAACGTTTTATGATGCAAGTGGGCCTTTACTCTAACATTGAGTCATTACAATAGGACTACGTGTTACAATGTGATAATTACATAGTAATAATGACACTAACATAACGCTGAAAATAAACGTATACACTTTGGCCTTTGTTATTAGATTTTCTACCGTGTGCTGAGAGAGATCCAGGCAGGCGAGGAGCTGAGTGTGTGGTACTCCAGCCCTCTGGCTCAGTGGTACAACATCCCCACTACAGCCACGCCAACACACGACGAAAAAGGTAAACAGCAAACTCCATACACGATTGCCTTGGCCTACTGTAAAATGAGAAATTGTCGACATGTTATTTGTGTGCAACAGGCCTTAGGCGTACGATCGAAATGTATGTGTATCATTGTGTGGTATTGCCCACACAAAACTTTTGATAGGAATGGATTACAGTAGGGAATAGCTACTAACTGTCATTGACATTTTTAGAGTCCCATCATTGCACGGTTAAGTGACTGTCGATACCCAGCTGTACCGTTGGCGTCGAGCTATTACAATCAATTGAGCGGTTGCATCTGGTTATTTTCCCACTCCACAAATTTGCATCTCCAGAGCATATATTTCGATTCCGAGATCTAATGGTTTCTACAACTATTTACACTGCTATTGCCATAACGTTATACTACAACTGCTATAATAATAATAATAATAATAACAATAACAATAATAATAACAGTAATAATAATTGTAATAATAATATTAACATCTTAATAATAATAATAATAATAATAATAACAATGTTGTGCAAAAATGTAATTATAATCAAACGTGGATAATTGCTGTGTTAGATATTAAAACAGTGGCGTCGACGCCAAATTTAGCGGTTTATAGGCTTATCGAAATGTAATCCCATGGACACCAGCTAAACAGGACTAATCCGATTTAACCAGATTATACCCAACGGATATTTTCTTTGTAGGAAAATTCGATAAATGTGTTCATATCAGTCTAGATCAGAATTCACCTTGACTATTGTAATTATAGCTGGCCGAATCTGTCTGGGGGGAAAACAGGTCATGAGAAATGTAGGTCCTGGGGATAATTTTTAACATATAGGCTACCAAAATTATATACAGCCTGCACTGTTACACCAATTACAGTGATGGGCACATTGATTAAACCCGCAATTAAAAGCATGGCCTGACGTGTTTCAACAATCATCAAAGCAGATGATGGTGATTCAGAGGGGGACGACAGAGGTTAACAAATGTCATCGCGCCATTAATATTCATGTATTCAAAAGCAAATAAATTCAAAAAAGGTGCTTTACGGTAAATTAGCTGGCTACACAAGGTATTGTTGCCTAATGAATACTAACTTTTATGTGGGATGTATATTGCCCTGATTTGCAGCGGAGCACTGTGTGCGTCGCTCTCCGGCCAATACACCGTGCGCTCCTTGACATACGCTTCCTATTCTCCAGCGTCAACAGATGGGCCAGGCCCATTGTTTCTGGCGACTTGCGATTTCAAGCAACAGCTGCTGTCACGTCTACGGGAAAGAGCACAGAGAAAGTCCCCTATTCAATGTATTAGTTTCTGCAGCGCCAGATTGGGCAGGGCGTTTGCTCTTTTGATGGCGATAATAAACAACTGCCCATATAAGGATTACAAAATCATTACATCTATATAATTGACCTGGCATTGTTCAACTGGTGTCAACGCCCACGTTTGATGAGGTGGAGGAGGTTAATATACTCTGCACTTATAACAAAGGGGTTTCTAAATTATATACATTAAAAGATTAGATTCGCTGCATTTGCTGTAGGCTGCAACAAAGTTAGAACATCAACATTGCAGTCATGTTGGCCTACCGCAGTTATCCAATGAATAGCATAAATTAGCTATCATAAAATACACGTTAAAGCGTCGGATACATAAAATACATCGTTAAAGCGTGGAATTTGGAATATTACGACCCATTGATATTAACCTCATGTCTTCTCTGGTTCTCTTCAGGTGAAGAACGCTACATTTGCTGGTACTGCTGGAGAATATTCAAATATCCCAACACGCTGAAGGCCCACGTTCACTTCCACTGCGCTCTGAGCAACGGACGGGGCTTCGTCAACAACGAGCAGGCCAGGGGAACAGAGAACTTCAGCAGGTCGCCGAAATCCGGGGACATCCCCAACACGTCGGCCTCGCCCAGAAACGGCCACATCACCTCCACCTCTGACTCTGTCAGACGGACCGTGTCTTCCTCACCCTTCCCCAACAAAGCCGGGGTGTCAAAGAAAGTCTCTTCTGAGGAGCAACAGGACAGGGCCCTGGACATGAGCGTTACGTCAGCCAAAAACCACGGACATCTTCTAGGCCTTGGCGCCACGTCGTCAATGCTGAGCAACATGGGGTTCCATCCGGGTGTGCGCTCTGCGTTCAAGCCCATGGGCCTCTCCAAGGTCGCAGCGGCTGACGTTTCCAGAGAGGAGCCCAATGGGAAAAATAACGGACTAGGCTTCAGCAAACTCCTGGGAAACATTAAATCTGCACGCTCCCTCAACGAACCGTTGACCGGAAGTCATCCATCCAAATGCGTCCATCCAATAGATTCCACGTCCCCGGTGGTGCCGTGCACAAATACCATACGGGGGTTTCCGTTACTGCCTCATTTCGAGGAGACGTCCGCTTTCAAACACGTAGAGAGCCGGATGCACTCTGGACTGTCCCCATCGCGCTACCCTCAGATGCCCTCTGGACTCCATTTTGAGAGGTTCTCTCTACCCCAGTTCGACGGCGTCAAACCATACAGCGGAGACTGCAATATCCCTCTCATGCCGTTCACTGTGTACAATGGCGAGCTGCTGTACAGTTCACCCTACTACCCGCTGAAATTCCATTTTAGCAATCTCCTAAAATACCCGGAGTCTATGTCCTACTTTGGTGCACCTGCTATCAACCAAGACCTGAGCTCAATAACCAATATCGACAGGGAGATAGCCATGCATACGCAACAGTTGTCTGAGATAGCCGTAGAAAAGAACCGGGCCAGGCTCGACTCCATGCCCATCGCTAACACAGGGTCGGGGAAGCCCAAGAAGGGACATCTATGTCTTTACTGTGGTAAACTGTACTCTCGGAAATACGGCCTCAAGATTCACATGAGAACTCACACAGGGTACAAACCACTAAAGTGTAAAGTTTGTTTTAGGCCCTTCGGTGACCCGAGCAACCTGAACAAGCACATCCGCCTGCACGCGGAGGGGAACACCCCGTACAGGTGCGAGTTCTGTGGCAAGGTGCTTGTACGCCGGAGGGATTTGGAGCGTCACGTCAAATCGAGGCATCCTGGACAAACAATAAAAAAACCCGACGACAAAACGGAGGGAATGTTCGAGGACCCCGAGCAAAAGAGTGACAATGACAGCGACGTTGATGTATGCTTTACCGATGATCAGAGTGACCAAGAGTCCAGTAAAAATAATGACTAGGATAACTGAGATTTTTATGCGTAGGCCTATGGCAGAAACATTGTTTTGTGAAATTGTTTACAGGCTACATGTACATAGTTATGTGTAATTTATGTCCCCCCCAGGCTAAAGTTATTTATGTTTTTTAAAAGCTACTGAAAATATAATTGTTTTTAGTTTTTAATTATGAGGGATTAGGTTATTTTTTTTAATTAAACGGCCGTTTCCCAGAGCATCATTACATGACATTAGCCTAATCCAAGACATATGTCAATGGAATTCTAATGTAATGATATGCAGTAGGTTGTTATGAAAAATGCTGTATGACAAGAAATATATAACACAGCTGCTGATGATATATATTTGGTTGTTAACTTTAGTTTCATTAACTGTTAATCTTGCCAACAATGTTCCCAAAGTCGATATTGGCTGCACTTTAACCATGAGTAATTAGGCCTGTTTATACCCATGCCAGGTCGAGTGTGTACACAACTGAAGAAACACCCTCACCCATTATTTTGGACATTGGACACTACTATTTCCTACTCGAATTTGCACTTTCTTGCGAAAGCATTTTATTTTTTGAAGCATGGTCGAACAGGTTGACAACATAGCCTATAGCAGTTAGAACCCCATTTATTTAATGATCTTGTTTATACTAGAAACAACCTGATTACATATTAAACAGCCTATGTAAAAATGTACAAAAATATGAAATTTCACTGTTAAGTGAAAAAAAAAGTGTTGTATACGTTTGTTCATAAGTGATATTGTATATCGACAATATTTTCCTCTTGTTCATTGAATTGTTCCTTTTTGAATAAATGTAACTTAAAAAACCGTTTGAATTCCTCTTTGTCATTATGAGGCGTGATGCTTGAGCCTGTTATATGGCAAGCATACATACAGGCTACATGAAGAGCGATCCTTTAAAAGTCTGTCAGTTCGGCGTAAACTAAACATGAGTGCATAACGCGATTGAATAGTAAAACACGTAACTGAAGGAATGTCATTTTTATTTTCAGTTAAACTGAATTGTCTGAGTTTCAAAACGTGTTTGTTGGATTTAAGTGTCCTCTAAATTCCTCTGCGGATGCTATACACCCAGACTACACGCTTCACTTCTGCGCTCTACAGTAAATACACAATACATCTCACTAGTTTGAGCATGTGTTGCCATTAAGAAGACGGATAGAGGTCGATGAGCGACGAGGCGTTTCAAAAATGCCGTGCTCCTTTATAGACCAGCAAAACAGGTTCCTCGGCAGTGGAAAATTAATTAATTGTACACACATATGCCTTTTGTAAGAAAAAAACATTCAATAGACTATACAGCACATAGACGAACGAACATATGGACGATTTCAAAAGTAACGTAATGTGACTGCAGGAGAATGAATTTGGGAAGCTAAAAATCAAATAGCACATCGTTCATTTTCAACGTGAGGAATACATTAATTTCGATTCATACATTCTGAAATACCAGGTATTGAAACGCATACACGAAATGACCTCAACCCTGAAAGAGAGAGCTACACCCATAGAAATAAAAAATGATTGTATTTCATTGGCTACTGCTTCGTTAAAATGTATCGTTAAACACATGCAGTTCCATTCTCAGAAGATTTCAAGTATAGAGATAAGGGTCACTATTAACCGAGCGGTTATTTCCTTTCTTCAACCCATTATGCGGCCTCCTATTATACTGAAAACTGTCAGGGTCTGAGCCTGTCTTGGTTCCTGAAAAGATACAATCTTAAGCCAACATCTTGTCAGATTTATAGCAGGGCCTGGGTACTATTGTAAACGGAAGATTTAGAGAGCCAAAACAACCTAATAGAAGATTATTTAGGTGAACGGTGAGTTCCAAAACCAGTGAGAAAGAAAAACGACACTTTTTTGAATTAGCACAGAATACCGATAAAGAAAATGTCAGAGGCTGATATCATATTGTTCATCATCATTTTTCAAAAACAAGTAATGAACATACCGTTTTCGATACCACATATCACATTTTTTAACGGCGCGCCTGCATTTTTGTTTAAAAAATGTTTTACACTTTTTTTTTTTTTTACCACATTTCTCATTAGAGTTGGGTTCTATGACTGGGGTGCGTGTCTGTGTAGGGACATGTCTATCCTGTACTTCTGACATCT
>NC_139664.1:17071704-17074204 GCF_951799395.1 Argentina silus
ACTAAACTATGGGGCTTAGGGTAACCATTCCTATTCAAACCCTTGTAGGCCTACCCCTTCTTCAGCAAAGAAGATAGGAGATCAAAAAAAAAGACAAAGGGTGGAAAAAAAGAGGAGACAAAGGACTAGACGGACACATAGAGGGATGGAGTTAAAGAGAGAAAGAGAGACGGGAGAGGGAAAGAAAGAGAGAGAGACAGAGACAGAGAGAGACAGAGAGAGAGAGAGTGTGTGTGTGTGTGTGTGTGAGGGAGGGAGGGAAGGGAGGGGAGAAAGAGCGAGACACAGAGAGAGAGAGAGAGAGAGAGAGAGAGAGAGAGAGAGAAAGAGAGAGAGAGAGAGAGATAGAGAAGGGTCTCTTTTGAGGGGCAGTGGGGTGTGAGACAGGTCCATTCAGGCTGATCTAAGCACTGTGTCAGACTGTGCATCAGCGCTCTCACCCGGGCAGCAACAACACAGAGACACCACGGCCCCAGCGCTAGGCTACGCTAGGCTATAGACTCAAAGTTAACCAGTCAACTCCATTACAGTGCAGGGGGGGGGGGCGTGTACAGACCTGCCACACCAAAGCCTTCACGCCGGGCCAGCCCGGAATATGAATTGCTTTTAAATGAAGTCTTTTTATTGGGTGTCTGGTGTTGGTTTGTTATCTGGGGGGCTGAAAAGGGGCTCGCCGCTCTTTGGTCTTCGCCGCCTTTGAAAGAGCCTCTGACTCTAGCATGAGGTCATTCATCAGCAGGATGCGAGGTTCTCTTTTAATGTTGTTTTGTGGGCGTCCTGCCCCCCTTTAACCAGGCCATTGTTCAAGTGCTTTTATAAACACTCAATGACCTGCAGTCAATAAACACAGTTTTGAATGTCCTATACGGAGCATTGTGTCAATGTAGTGTTTACTTATGATGAAGTGATATTGCAGTTTCGGAGGCCATTCATCGGTTGAGTTTTGAAGTATTATTAAGTAAGTATTGAGATCAGTTCGTCTTTCATTTGACTGACACACTGACAATAGAATCGACAGACCTACTTATTCCATCACCAATAAGTTGAATTCAGATATGTGTTTTAAAAAAAAATAAAAAAAATAATACTTATACTTATTGGTAATGGGAATAAATCAAATACTGGAGGCCTGGTGTCTGAGATTATGGAATGACTGTTAAGACTATAATGTCCACTTTCCTCAGATCTGGTCTTCACTGGCCTGCCTGTCTGTCTGTCTGTCTGTCTGTCTGTCTGTCTGTCTGTCTGTCTGTCTGCCTGCTTGTCTGTCTGTCTGTGTCTGTCTGTCTGTCTCTCGGTCCGTCTGTCTGCGTGTATGTCTGTCTGTCTGCCTGTCTGTCTGTCTGTCCGTCTGTCTGTCTGTCTGTCTGTCTGTCTGTCTGTCTGTCTGTCTGTCTGTCTGTCTGTCTGTCTCTCTGTCCGCCTGTCTGTGTGTCTGTCTGTCTGTCTGTCTGTCTGTCTGTCTGTCTGTCTGAAGCTTAGCGGGGGAGAGAGGATGGAGGACATTATCTTTAATTCCCTGCACCGCCTCATTCAAGTGGGAGGACCAAACAAAGCCTGCTAGACTGCTCTGGAGATGAAGCAGCAGCAGAAGAAGCAGGGGTTTGAGATCACATGAATGAGGCTATGTATTAATCCTGCTTAGAGAAAAAAAACACATGCTACAGGTTGCTTTCTAAGGTCCCTTTGTGGGGAGGTTTTTGTGCGTGTTGTTCTTCCTCTCTGTCTGGCCTGTAAAAAGGTTTCTCTTATTTCCTCGGCCCATTGAAGAAATTGCCTTCTAAATACATGCTATTAGAATATTTGTATAGATGAGTAAGAAGTTATTAGTTGCAATTACTGGTCATCTGTTAGCCCTGTATAATAGACTGATTAGCCACAGAGCCCTTTTAACTTCAGAAGAAGTAATTTTGAAGACAGCCTACCTTTAACAAAGAGAAGAAGAGCCTGTCTTTGTACAGACCACATCTACCTATTGTAATACAAGACATGCTATAATGGGATTACCAGAGAGCCATAGAGAACTGATAAAATCAATGGCAAACACATATATCATCATTTTGGTGGTTTTTGTTCGTGTTATTCAGAAATACAGGAGACCAGAGGAGATTTTTTTTGCAAGTGAGAGGGCACTTAAAAAAACAGGGCAGAGTATAGTCTACACTATACCACAAAACCAATGCTTGATGAAACATGATTACGGGAGCATAAAGCACCGATACGATCGCGCACACGCACACGCACACACACACACAAACACACACACGCACACGCACACGCACACACGCACACACGCACACACAAACACGTATATGACAATGAAATAAACTTTTATCATTTGCCAATACATGGAGGCAGGCTAGGCTTTATAAGGCTTACATTCTGCAAATGTGACAGCACATCTACTTTGATATTAACCTGTATGTGACCTTAACAAATTAGAAGCGTGTACTTGCTGCCATACTGGTGAGGCTGGGCTTTTGTCTCATATTGTTGGCAA
>NC_139664.1:17079204-17126704 GCF_951799395.1 Argentina silus
CTCCCCAACCCCCAACCCCCCCACACACACACACACACACACACACACACACACACACACACACACACACACACACACACACACACACACACACACACACACACACACACACATAATCAAGGGCTAAGAGTCATAATACTTTTCTTTGTTCCTAATCAATAATAGCAGCCTATTATAACAACACTGCCACTGGATGGGGTAAGGATACATTGCTCGCCATAATGGACACTAAGCAAAGGATTCACAATGTACCAGTTTGCAATGGCTCATATTGTCTGTGTCCTAGAAAAAATAAGTCTCCAAAAGTCAGTAAAAACTGTTCATTTGTACATCCAACACTGTATTCTTGGGATTTGACAAAGTGTTTCAAATTATTCTTGAGTCATGTAACCTTCACAGGACAATCTATGGGAAACTGTAAAAATGTTCGTTACAACATGATATTGTGAGCTTGTGTGTGTGTGTGTGTGTGTGTGTGTGTGTGTGTGTGTGTGTGTGTGTGTGCTTGGGTGTATTTTAACATTTCCTTTGGCTAGTTTGCAATGAGAGGATACAGATTTCATGGTGGAGGACTAATGATTCAATTAGGCATAATTACAGCCGCACCCATTGATACTGACCAGGGTGGAGATAGATAGCCTTTGGATGAATACCTTGATGATTAGCTTCGAGAGAAAAACAGCCAGCTATCTTCCTCCCTAATTATAACCTGACTTAGTACAAATACACACACACACACACACACACACACACACACACACACACACACACACACACACACACACACACACACACACACACACACACACACACACGTGGATGAGCTTCAGTCACACTAGCGTAGTCTGCTATTGTGTATGTTTCTCTCAAACACTTCTTTTCACCAGTTTGCCTTTGTCCATCTATTTTGCATTAATTGCATCTAGCTAGATTGTTTATGGTTTTGAATAGAGCTTTACTATGAAGACAGACAAACGAGAGGAGCCATAACAAGGGCACTTCAGTGATGTCATAAACACAGGCAAACACTCAAGTACTTTTGAAGCTGCTGACGAGTGGTGCTGTGAGAGTTTAATTAAAAATCTATTTGAAAATATGAGAATATGATCATTTCCACCATTACTACACATTAATTACCGAGGTATGTGGGGTAAATCCACGCAAGGCGAATGTTAAGGGAGAGAGAGGGCAGCATAAAGAAAGAGGTTGTCTTTCTTCTGGGGTCAATATCTCTGGCCTGGACACATGATTGGTGTGTGTCATCCCGCCATTCTCTGAAGCGCCTGATCATATCCCTGATCATATCCCTGATCATATCCCTGATCATTCAGTGATGTTTGTCATAGACATCAAGCTCTAATGCCTCAGCCGTAAAGCATTGTGATCTCGCTCTAAATGACAGACAATCTAAGTTTACAACATCGAGAGGATGTAAACAGATTTGAGATATCATACTGGGACCCGAATTCAATCAATCGCAGACAGCTGGCTAAATAATGGCAAAGTAGGTTTTTCTTTTGTGCATCAAAACGCATGTTTATGTAGAAATGCAATTCACGTTTGTTCCGATTCACACATTGTTTTGTTGAGGACATGAATTCATATATTCATTATATCCGCAAAAGAAGAATGATGTTATTGTGTTATCCTGGAAATGGTCTTTGATTGATTGAATCCAGGCTGTGGTTCTCTTGCCAAGCCAGCTTTGTGAACCACCCAGTCAATGATGGACTTTCTCTGGGATTTGAATTTAAACTAAAGGAGGAACATGTGGAAATTAATCTTATCATAGGAGTGAGAGAGGAGGGGCAGAGGGGGACAGGGGTTGGTTCCGTGGTATAGAGGCTCTTTTTCCCCTTCTCTGTTTTTTTTTCCACCATTATTCCGATTGTGGAATAGTCACGGGCGGAGGGAAATGTGATGATGGGTTATGAGTGCTGTCACAATACAGACAGCGGAAATGTTTGGTCAAAAATGTAATTTTTCTCCCTCTCCTTCTCCTTTCCTCTCCTTCTGTGCTGGCGGGAAGAAAAAAAAAAAATAAGCCCAGCAGAATTATTTGCCTGCAACTACTAGAGCTTGTGGTAATTACTTTAATGATGTCCCCGCGTCACAGTTCTCGGTGACTCGATCAGTCAAAGGCTGATCAGAAAATAAAGTTCAGGGGGCACTGAGGCAGGCTCAATCCTCTCATTAGGCCATGCTAAATAGCAGGGAGAGAGAACAGAGAACATTATAGCCTGGCCCTTTCTCTCATACGAAATGAAACAACGTTAGCCTCATTATTACAGCAGATCCTACGTGGGTAATTCTACCAGAGTTTATTTCTCTTAAAAAAGGACGGGTGTGAGGTGTGAATGTCGTGGATGGGTGGTTTAGACACCGAGATTGAACCTTTATGAATATGTAATATGTATATAATATATGTTAAGCAGGAGTGAGTTCTACACTGGTCGTGGGGATTGAATCTCTTATATATACATTCCATTTAAATATCACATAAAGGAGCATCCAACTGAATATGTATAGTGTGTGACAAGGATACAATAAGAAAATGTACATATTGATGGCCAATACTGTAGATATCCACACAAAGCTAGTAAGAGTCCAATCAAATTCATATAGGCAAATAAGGGAAATTGTACAGAATGCAATGGAGCAGACCGAGATAAAAAACTGAAGACATAATTGATTGTTATCGAATATGACACAGGACTACAGATTATGTCAATAATACGATAGAAGCTACAATTTGCTTCAAATGTATTTTTTTTTTGTACTTGGGAGACACAAGCTCCAAAAGACATGGTGAATGCACAGGCATGGTAGTGATCTGCACAGATGTTCCCTTTCAAACCCACATGCGTCTGACCACGGTCTGAGCCGTACTCTTGCCGGGCTCTCTGCTGTCCTCTCTGGGTTCTTGCTTTTGGTCCCTGGCATTAAACACAACGCGGCTTGACTCTGATACGTCCTGAAAGGAAGGGGACATACGTAGCTATAACAACATCAATGCGCTTCGCCAGGTTTTCACGTCAGGGACATGTCTTATTATAATTATTACCTATATATTATTTATTTTTCTTTCTTTGAGAAACAAATCGTTGTTGTATTCTCTGGACAGTCAGTCCCCCCCTTTTTTTTTTTATTGTCGTTTTTTTTTCCCCCTCCTCTCACGTCTTCTCCTCCAAATCCTCGGAGAGAGATGGGCACGGTAGGGGTGGGGGCATGGTGGGAGCCGCAAATCTGCAAATCATTTATTTACGTTTGGCATCTGCATAATGAGGCAGGGAGCCAATGGCAGCGGTCGCTGGCCGGAGACAGGGTGGGATGCCTTCAGTTTTAATGGGCACGCTGAGGAAACTTCCAATCCTTCTTGACATTTCTCATAGCGAAATAAACGTGCTCTGGGTCAGAGTGTCTATTAGGAAAATAAGAGACGAACAAGTCAATTATACTTCAATGACTGCATAGCCAGGGGACCTCATTATCATGATCAGGGAGGTCCAGGCTGCTGCATCCCTCTCCTGTGTGTAGCTCCTGATTAAGTTGTGGAAGAATGACATGGCCCTTTTTCCCCTCTTTATGTAGAAGAAGTGGGCAAACACACACACACACACACACACACACACACACACACACACACACACACACACACACACACACACAGGCGCCCGCACACAGGCACACGCACGCACACACACACACACACACACACACACACACACACACACACACACACACACACACACACACACACACACACACACACACACACACACACACACACACACACGCATATAGCCATGCCGTAGTGTCTGGCCAGCCAGCCAGAAATTGTTGACACGTTCAAAAAAGTGAGAGGCGCACTCACTCCCGTCAGGGCATAGGGGGATGCGGTGCGGGGAGGCTGTGGCTGCTGATAGGGTCATGGAACTGGATGCATTGGGAAAACATTTGTGGCAGGGGATGTTGCGAGCTGTCATGCACAGCCTGGATGCATGGCCTTGGGTTGTGAGTGGAGGGTGGGGGGCGGGCGGGGCGCGGGTTAAAAAAAGCAGAGCCTGGGGTTTGGTGGGCGGAGTGGTTGATGTTTTTTTTCTATCTCTCTGCTACCTCTCTCTCTCTCTCTCTCTCTCTCTCTCTCTCTAGCTGGGGCGGCGTTCTCTCTCTGCGAGGACACTGTGGTGGGTTGACGTTGATGGGATGAGTGCAGACAGGGTACAGGGAACGTGGCTTGTCTTTCCTAGTGCTTGCATAGTGTGCATCACATTTTATCCAGTGTTGGGTTAATGCTCTAATTAATTCATCTAAGTGGCTATCTGGACCACTGGGAATTGATAAGCACTCGCCTTATCACTGACAATACTGTTAACATTTCTGTCTGGAGGAGAGATAGTCATTTATATCTAATATTAACTGTTGCTGTCTTAGTCATGGGAGACCGTCGTTGCAGTGAGTTTTCCTTTTCTTTTGTTCACGGCGAGTTCTAATCACAGCCAAGTCAGAAATAGTTTCGATGATCGAAATAGTTTTGATTAAAAAAAGACCTAATTTCTCCAGGTGCTCGAAAGTCTATATTCAATGAAAAGAAACTCCCTGAAAAGAAACTCACTCACACTGAGGAACCACATGATAAGAAGGAAACGTTTAAAAGCTTTCTTGCCAAGCGTATTATACTGAAGATGGAAGAAACCATTTCTGTATAAACTGGTGCCCGTCAGGTGAAGAAATTCATCTTTCTTTCCAAGCTTATTGTTGTATATTTGAAAATGTAAGAAACAGTCGCTGTATAAACCTGTGCCAGCTTGGTGACGAAAATGTCCTCTTATTCTGACTGGGGGCTAGATGGAGGATATTGACCCTTTTTTTGCCTTTGATAGAGTAGCTTGGCTTTGCTTATTGCTGGAATATGTCAATATTCTAGATTCTGGAGAAACCATTTCATTTTGATAAATAAAGTTTCACTGTGGCTGGTTTAGAACTAACCTAGGAAGATAGTATTGTGTTAATTACTGAATATTGTGAATCAAACTATTTATTTTGACCACAGTCCGCAAATTGTAGCCAAAAGGAACATTGCATTGCCCACTCCCCCATACACACTCACACACTCACACATGCACACACGCACACACGCACACATGCACACATGCACACACGCACACACCAAGCACAAAGGCAGGCACCGCACTAGGCAGGGTCCTGGCTGCATCTGCTTGCATACCTCCATTATTGCTCTCTGAAACATGAATGATTTGATTATTTGATGACAGCTTATTTCCTAAATGTGTTTCGGCACCATATGTCTCTAATGCGCAGTTCCCCTTTAGAAAGATGCCGTGCCCTGGGGTCTAGGAGAAGCTAGCTGTTCTCATACCTGAGGGGAGATTGGCTTGTGAGTTCAGACATGCACACTGCACTGTGGAAAAGCGCAACGGACCGAAATCCACTTGCATGTTCAAGAAAAATCGTTTTTATTGCCATCTCTCTATCTCTCTCTATCTCTCTCTCTCTCTCTCTTTTTTAATGATGAATTAATAATGCAGCTTGAGGCTACAAGTGGAGTTTTGGAATATCTTGCCCTCAATGAACCTACCAAATGAAGCAGAATAAGGGGACAAAAAAAAGCCCTTCTTTCATTATTTCCCATGACTTCCAACGGAAGTATCCTTGTTATTCTAATTGGTGCCCCAGTCATGTTTCCCGCAGTCATCTTAAAACATGAGCAAGCTCCTCAATTCAAACAAACTTTAACCAGCTTCACAACCTGTGTTTCAGCACAGTAATTGGTTCTTTAGTTGATTTGAGTGGACGACAGTGATGACTAAATGATGACCACCGCATATTCTGTCTACAATACAGTACAGGGACAACAAATGACTCAATGATATTCAACTGATCCTATAGTAAAGCTGTATACCGTATGAAAAAAAGGACTTTACTGTCAAAAAACAACAACCTAAAAAACATCAATGAATTACATTACATAAAGGTTTAATTTTGGCATTAATTTTGGTTTTGATTTTCCATCCAATTGTACAACGATCAATACAACTTAATTATTCGTTTTCATACTGAATATTTCCTCAATGATTTGATTCCATTTTTGCTTTACATTTGCAATCTAAGATTAGCATCTGTCTCAAGCAAACATGACAGAGGCAAATGCTACTATACTTACCAACCCAGAGACAAACAGTTTCCACATCTAACAACACATCTTTGGTACTTGGTACTTTGGAATTTTCTCTAGAATGTATAAGTCCCTTGGACAACAAACCTTTATAAACACAATAGTAATGACTATGCATGCTTTCCAAATGTTTACAATGCTTTCTTGCTTCTAAATGCTTAAAGCTTATCATAAATGCTAATATATTCATCTACAACTCTGCACACTACTGTTGAATAATTTACAGTATAGTGCGACCATTCTAGGATTAGAATTATTACTATTATTATTAGGATCCTTTGTTCCATCATTAGCCTTCTGTGTGCACCATCAGGAAAACAAATAATCCTTAGTATAATCAAATCATCCTGAGTACCACAAAAACAGAAGCATCCAGTATTCACACACAGAATAATCACTACCCTCAGGGTGGGCTTTTGGGGTCATGAGTGACCATAACTAGGGGATTAATGACTGAAGTCTCACTGTGCATGGCAATGAGGCCATGGAGCCTATAACGAGGGTCAGGGTTGTCCTACAGACACACACACACACACACACACACACACACACACACACACACACACGCACACACGCATCAAATTCACACTTCGCATATGGAGGAACCTGACTGCTCACCACTCACAATTGCACACGTGTAGGGATGTCACACAACTCGTCAAGACAAACAACAATCTTTCTAATGCCTTGACCCTTGACCCCAGTGGGAAGAGAGAATAGGAGAGACTGGCTCCAGTTGACAGTTCTGATGCATAAAAAGTTGTCAAATTGTTGTCAAATCTGTCAAATGAATTTGCACGGTCAGGTGGCACGTTTCAAACATGTATTTCATTTTTACCAGGTGTTTGTTTGTTGATGAACTTTGTTGAGGTTGATGATCTAGAGTCACCCTGTGATAAGAATGAAATGTACCTTACGGGAGCAAGGCACATATCAAATGTAACCTTTTTGGGGTGACTGTAGGAAAAGCATCATAATCAATGAAACCAATCAATGAAACCATCTGTCACCACTGCAGAATGCACAATACTTGGGATGAACCATATAACCAAAAATACAAAAAGAAATAAAAAACACAGACACACAGACACAGACACAGACATAGACACACACACACACACACACACACACACACACACACACACACACACACACACACACACACACACACACGCACACACACACACACAACCAGCTATGATTCGCAATTCGTGGTGCTCTTTTATTAAGAGCTGCCTCTTTTGATGAACCACGTCTTATTATTTTAGCACACATGTTCTTTGGATTGGGAAACTGGGGGTCAGAGGCATTGGCTTTGGTTGAGGCAGAATTAACTTTCTTACCTTCAGTCTAACAATTGAATGATGGCCTTGCCAATTCTCAAATTCAATTCAATGAATTTATGGAGGGTTCAGGTTTTTTTTTTAATATGAAGGGGGGGGTTGCTATTTGGCAACTAGAAATTTTTTAATTGAATTCTAAAAGCACTCAACTCCTTCAAGGTTTGTACCATGGCAGAAATGTAACAGTGAAAATAAAGAAAATTTCAAGGTGAGCAGATGTCACTCTGCACTTCAAAGAAGCCCTGATAGACTAGAACAAGTCATTACTGCAATCACTGGCAGAGGTACTACTGTACTGTATTTGCATTTTATATGCGGATGTGCCAGCATGTTTGAGTGTGTGTGTGTGTACATGCACATGCGTGTGTGTGTGTGTGTTTGTGTGTGTGTGTGTGTGTGTGTGTGTGTGTCTGTGTGTGTGTGTGTGTGTGTGTGTTTGTGAGCGAGCGCACGTGCATGTGTGTGTGTGTGTGTGTCAGTTCAGCTCTGTGGCTGCGGTCTGCTGGCCCTGTGAGTAAACCTGTCTGGTCCAGATTCTTTCTGGCCATTTAGCTTGGCTAATGGCCACTCTGCAGCGGCAAACGGCCCATCTCTCCGCTCCGCCAGCCAGACATCACCCTGATAAGCCCTAATGTCAATATTTGGACCTGTACCCCCGCCCCCCCCCCCCAGAGGGGACAAAACAAGCTCTTTAATTGATATACTGTGCATATCAAATGTCCCTCCTTCCTCCACCCTCTCCACACCCCACACCCCTTCATCCTCTTTGAGTTTTTTTGTTTTCTTTTGGGGGACGGGGGACGGGGGACGGGGGGGACTGGTGTATGGAGTGGAACAAAAGACTACAGGAAAGAGAGAGAGGGATTTGTCTTCTTATCTTCTACATAGCTGGTGTCACACGGAGGGTCCCTGGTCCTTCTGATCTCCACAGTGTGGATCTCTGGATCTGCCCTAACAAGAAGAAGTAGAGTTTCGCTTGAGTTCACTGCCTCCTTTCAAGTCCTTTCACCAGGGCGGATGTAGCCTACCGATGAACCAGATGAAAAGTGAACCGTGACGAAAATGAACTCAAAATATACAACAAACACTTTTAAAGTCTACTGTTGGAGCTCAGATTTGATTGAGACTCGTTGGAGCCTTAAGAGCTAACCTGTTCATGTGGGTGAAAACGAAGACCTTCGCAGGCCGAAAGCGAAATCACCAGCAGGAATTAATTTGCTGCCATTTCTGACACAGAATTTTGTTTGGATGATCAGCTTGTCTGTGAGTTGCTTATTACTCTGGGGAACTGAAGCATATAACGTTCATCTCTTCCATAACCCCTGAGCCATAAGAGAGCCGTTATGTCAGGAACAGAGAGCAGCATGAGTGCCACTTCGCATGGCAGGTTGTTGTATCAAGCCTCTGTGAAAACATAATTCTATATATCAAGTTTACTTCCGACCACCCCCCCCCCCCTTCTCCTCCCCTCACGCTCTCTCTCTCTCTCTCTCTTTCTCTTCAAACGAGAAAAGAGGGACAGTTTTGGATACCCCAAGACACAGCGAGGACTCTACCCCCCACCCTCCGTTTATAACCCCACCCCACCCCTCCTTCAGGAGGAGACAAATCAGGTCACAGTGTCAGAAGGCTCATTTGGGGCACGTGGTCTGGTATCAATTTACACCTCCCCTCGCTTGGGCTAATTGACTGTAATTGCCAAATTTACTGGTCAGTAATTTACTTTTAATTTTTTTTTCTCTCCCTCCTTTCCCCCCCCCCTCTTCACTCCATAGATTTGTAGAGGAGGAGGCCCGGGCCTGTCCTGAGTGTCATGTTCAATAACGCCACTCAGGACGGGACCCAATTAGCATTATAAGATCAACCCTAAAAAAAGGAAGCCTAACGGGGACATGTCCTGGGGACATAATTGAACACGACATAATCTTTAATTTAAATTTGTACTGCCTGCAGGCTGGACTCTGATGTAGGTTGGTCTTAAAGGTACTGTAAACTACAGGCTCTCTGGTATCACACTATACATTGAATGAGAATTAGCATGTACTCCATGAGAATTACGTTGAATTACGTTACTTTGCTGAAACTCCAATAGATAAGATTGAATGTTTGATGTCCAGTGTTGCTTTCAACAATATGGGAATCTCTAAGTATCTTATCAAGACACATTCTCACATTTGTGTTCTATTCTATGCTTTCCTGATTTGCTGGAGAGTCAAGACATTTTCAGAATGAAGAGTACGCCATCCTTTGCCCACATTCTGGAATTGGTGGGCACTGTTACAAGAAAGGGAAGGCCTCTAGAATGAGGATGAGGTGAGATGAAGGATAACTTGGACATAATGAAATTTTGTCCGTACATCAAACAACTGTGTTATACCGTCCTCTGTGGTGAATTGAAGACTGATGTGGGTGTACTCTTTCCTCAATTCATTCTCTACCCATTTCCATCTCTTCATCTCTTCTCTCTCCGCCACCTCGTAATCTCCACTCTCTCCTAATCTAATCGAATCTCTCTTTAATAGCTCCTCTGGTAGCGGTGCAAGGGTTCACCGAGGACCTTCAGATCACATTACCCCAGGCTAGTCCAGACTTGAGTGTCTGAACTTGCAACCTTATGATCCTCCGGGCCCAACTTAATGGGGCACCAGAGTCCCAACCCGTCTCAACCAGCCCTGCGTATTAGTGCCACTCGGGCCTGATAACGTCCCGGCCCATCACGGAGAGCCCTTCACACCGACTGGCCGCAAATACGAGGCGGCACCGCTGGGCCAGAGACCTGCCTTAGTTTACCATGGCCTCAGGTCATGTGTCCGCCACGAAATCACTGGCCAGCCTCGTTGCCCTGGGTCACCATCAGAGACAGAGAGCGAGAGAACGACCCAGAAAGGAGAGTTGGCTGGTCGGAGAAGAGGAGGAGGAGGAGGAGGAGGAGGAGGAGGAGGAGGGTGATGCTTCCGATCTCGCCCCCTCAGAACAGCTGGCGGGAGTCGCCGCAAGGCATAGAGGGATGGAGTGGACTATATAAGTGGAGCTGGTCAGCTCTGCCCTTAGACTGGTTAGAGTGGCATGGGAGAGCAGCCCTTTCTCATAACCTGCAAATGCAAGTGCAAATATCGACGTGTGAGAGAGAGAGAGAGAGAGAGAGAGAGAGAATGGTGCCTGCCTGGGTGAAAGCTCTGTTAGGTGAATGCCTGTTTGTGGCCCAGCAAGCCAATACATTCACTGCCTAGGGTTTATTCACTACAGCATAGAGGCACAGAAACAACAAAGGCAATAGAAAAAACATGGCCTGACACACAATGTCAGGTAGAATTCCACCATACAAAACATCTGAACTCTTTGGTGCTCTGACAACATTGTTGAGCTACTGACTAAGCTAGGTCATATATGTCCAACACTTCTACACATATTTAATTGATTTCATATATATGTAACATCACAACACTTGTAGTAAAGGACAGATACTGATGTAGTAAAGGACGTTTTGCAATAATACCGTTTTGGGGAGAGAGGTAGAGAGAGAGAGAAAGAGAGAAAGAGAAAGAGAGAGAGAGAGTGAGAGAGTGAGAGAGATAGAGAGAGAGAGAGAGAGAAAGAGAGAATGGTGTCTGGGTGAAAGCTGTGTTAGGTGAATGCCAGTTTGTGGCCCACAAAACCAATTGTAACATTTTGGTATAGTAAGCGGACCCAGGTGCGGTGCAGATAAAAGGAGGCAGACAAGTAGGTAGCGGTAGAAACAAAAGGATTTTTACCTAAGGAAGTGCAGCCAAAACAGGATGCAAACACAAACTCAAGGCTCGAAAATAAAAGGGGAGAACACAGTCTCCAAAAACAGTACTCGTATATTCCAATAGCTTACGTTCACGATGCGACCAACAAACGGCGAACAAGACTAAGCGGGGAGTGAAGGGAAGTGAGGGTACAGAAAGCATCAGTGACAATTACACACAGGTGCAGGTGATAAGTTTGTGATGAGGTGGCACAGTGGCCGGCCGGAGAAGGACACCTAGGGACCACACTGGGAAGTGCGACCCCCATCCATAACAGTGCCCCCCCTGACAAATGGCTCTTGCTGTTTCACCGTGGCGCCTCAGGGTGGAGGCGACGGAAGGCAGTGATGAGACCAAGATGCCGAGGCACCCAGGTCCTCTCTTCCGGACCATAACCCTCCCACTCTACAAGAAACTGGAGCCCCCGACGCGCCGTGTAGGTGGGTTTGGCTGGGGCCAAAGGACTGGAGGCGACAGGCTTCAGGAGGGAGACATGGAAGGTGGGGTGCACCCGCATGGACGGGGGAAGCTGCAGGTGGTACGCCATCGATTTGACCTGGCGTATGATCTTGAAGGGGCCAACATAGCGTGGAGACAGTTTCTGAGACTCGACTCGGAGGGGAAGATCCCGTGTGGAGAACCACACCCTCTGCCCAGGCAGAGGTCTTGCCCAGCAAGACCAGAGCAGGACGAAGCATGCGATTGGCCTGGTGTTAAGACCGGGCCAAAGCCCACTGGAGGGCAGTGTGCACCTGCCTCCAGGTGCGGCGGCAGCGGCTGATGTGGGCCTGAATGGAAGGGACTTCAATCTTCTTCTCCTACTTAGCTCCTGCTAAGTGGGGAGTGAAGGGAAGTGAGGGTACATGAAGCATCAGTGACAATTACACACAGGTGCAGGAGATAAGTTTGTGATGAGGTGGCACAGTGGATGGTCGGAAGAGGACACCTAGGGACCACACTGGGAAGTGCGACCGTAACAGCCGTAACCATCCGTAACAGACAATACATTCCCTGCCTAAGGTTTATTCAACAAGCACTAAAGAACTGAGGCACAGAAAACGACAAAGGAAATAGAAAAAAAAACACGGCACAGAACACACAACGTCAGGTAGAATTCCACCACACAAAACATCTCAGTTCTGCTCTGATGCACGGACTACATTGTGGAGCTGCAGTCAGAGCTCGGTCAAATATGTCAAACACTTCCACATATTGGTTTTTGTTTGCTTTGTCTGTCTACAGATATACAGTCCCTCAAAGTATTTTTAAAAGGAAGGAACATCACAACACTTCCTGGTAGAGGATCCACCCTCGATCCCACCCTGAAGAGAGACAGGAGAGGAGAGGAGAGAGCTCCGACTTTTACCCAGTGTCTTTATCCCGGGTGAGGGGAAACAGAGGCGCGTTTGTGAGCCTAATCGGCTGAGCCCATTTATGGAACGGCAGTCAAAGGAATTAGGCCCATAACATCACAACTCAGCGTAATGGAAGCCAACAAGTTGACAGGGAAACTAGTGAATTTGTGGTGCCGAGCTCAGTGGCTGAAAAAATCCGGAAAAACTTGTAGGTTGACTAGTCCTTTATCTGATTGGATTACTGTTACTTAGCCCATACACAGTCAAGCGTTCATAACGTTAGCCTCTTTTTTTAGACTCTCTCTCTCTCTCTCTTTCTCTCTCTCAGTCTTTCAGTCTCTCAGTCTCTCTCTCTCTTTCTCTCCCTATCTCTCTCTCTGTCTGTCTCAGTGAGCATGGTGGGTGGGAGAGCAGAAGATGGACTGGAGGTTCAGTGACCTATATGGAGAAAATGTTTTCACTGACGTACGTACTTAACATCTATAGGATACATATACTGTAGAACATACATTTCTGAATGCAGATCTGCAACTAGAGCATCATATACCCAGTTGTAGGTTGAACTTATTGAGGCCTATGAAGGTTAATCGCGACAGAAATGTACACTAAATATAGTAATTTAATCATGTGATTTTTATCATTGTAATACAGTAATGGGTGGTAGCTACAGAACCAACCACATATTCACTTTCTACAGACAGCAGAGCATTAAAAACATCATAGTAAGTTGCGAACGTTAACATTTTTAGTTGGGAGGCATGGGCAGCCTTCTTTCGTCCACACATGATGTAAAACCCTGCTCAATCAAACTGCTTTCTATCATAATTGGCGACATGATTTGATATTTGGGTGGTTAAGCAATAAGCAACACACACAAGGGTGTGTTATATCGTGGCTATGGGAACGGCTGTGATGGGGTCATAGGCGCAGCGGAGTGCCATCGACCATCACAGACGATCCCATATCCTAGATATACAGTAGAATACACAGTAGAATACCCTTGAGTTGGTTATTGCTTTTATACAACAGGTTTACATAATTCGGACAACAAACAATGGTCCGAAAGGGTATTTTTCATGATATATTGTATTGGTGTATGCCCTCTGCCTATAAAAGTAGTTCATAAACTATTACGTAGTTAGGGGCGCAGGCTGGTTGATAGTTCTGGAACACATTAAACATCACTGTAGTTAGGGAAGCAGATTGGTTGATAGTTCTGGAATATATGGTCTATTATGATTGGCATGGTAAACCAATAAACACATTTCTACCTGGCTGGCTTATAAAAGCTATCTAGCCAGTTGGGTTTTTGAGGAGCGTAGCAGCATAAGGATGACAAAAACAACCATGAATGAACCGATATTGTCAGAATCCTGCCAATGGTCTAGCAACGTTTTCATCATTCAAAACGTCTGGAATGCTTCTCGGCCAATCACAATGCTTGATTTGATCAACGCGTTGTATAATATTCAATAGAATTGTACCAGCCAGTGATAACTGACAAATCTACTTAAAGTTGGAGTTTATTTGTCATACTTTTTAACCCGTCGTCCGTCAAACAGCAGAGAGATGCATTTACAAACCTGGTCAACCACCAACAGTAAAGTTTGCAATAAACGTGAGGTTTCTCAGTAACTGTAACTACACAACATGACATGGAAAGAAACATGCTAGCTGGCCAAGTGGTTTGATATATCTCAACTATGGTAGCGGCTACAACTGTTGCAAACGTACGTATGGTGACTGTATCCCGACAGATCCACTACATAAACTTCCAGCTGATTTAGCCTTATGTGTTATTGATTAGATATGGTTGAATTTATGTGTAGAGAGGCCAACGTATTATGACCAATAGCCTATGTGGATGTGGGACATCTGTTCTGACTATCTTCGACCATATTATATCAGATAAAAGTTGTTTTATTTGATATAAACCACAAATTAACCACAGGGTTTTCAATCAGCTGGAGGGTAGTCTGCTCTCACACAGCCTATTGTGATGCTTAATGGTAACAACCTATACTATCAGCCACAGAAGGTTTGTGTGAAAATTCTAAAATTTAAAATCTTGACATTGACTCCACTTCCCTATCATGAGGATATGGGTTATTTTTCAGAACACGATCCACCTAGAAAAACAAACTTTGTCACTGTAGAGAAATACAATTAAAAAAAAGCGACAACATTCACCTGTTGAACCCAAAATGACACACATTTTTCTACGCCAGAGGTAACCATCAACCAGCCCACGAAGCACTTTCACCCCACAACCTTTCAGACACAGTACCCTCCCACCTTTCATGAAAAAACATACCTTTTCTTTTAAAATCCACTTTCCTTTTCATCCCCCCCCCCCCCCTCATCATTGTGAAACAGCTCAGTGATCCTGGTCTGTATTTTCAATTAGGCTGCTGCCTGTTTACAGGTATTGTGTTCAGGCTGTTGGGACCGTGTCGCCTGTCCTCCAGGCCATTGTGCCTGCCGACAATAGATAATGAGCTAGCCGCCCATGCTCAGCCAGCAGGGCAGACAGACAACGTGCTCATCACACACACGGTACACACACACACACACACACACACACACACACACACACACACAACCAACCATCCACCCTGCCCAAACAAGAAAACTGCTGCTGCTTCTTCTGTATAATCTCACTCTGGGACCAGCCACTGTAAAGCCTAGCTTTCACTGGACATGCAGCTTTGATCCCTGCTTGCATTGATACATCAAATAACCCGGCCTGACCTTTTCCTCAGCCATTTAGATGGAGATTTGGAAGGGAGGCAGGCAGGGGGGCGGGAGGCATTCAACTCAAGGTCAAGAGGCCGATCAGATGTGCTTTTACTAGGCCGCTGAGCTACACAAAAACAGCTGGGGGTTTTTAACCAACTGCTGGTGCATCTAAAGCTGCAGTAGAAAATTCGCCACAAATAATGTTTTATTATAGTTTGGTGTAGTTGTCATGACCCGTAGTCAACTATCAGTATGTAAAATGCCCATCCAGGCAATCAGGCGAGCGTAACAAGCCAGTTCTCCAGCCAATCAGGCCTGCTTGGCAAGCCACTTCTCCAGCCAATCGGGTCACCATAGCAAGCCACTTCTCCAGCCAATCGGGTCACCATAGCAAGCCAGTTCTCCGGTGTGAAAACTGGAATGAAACGCAGTGCTTGCGTTTGTGTGTGATTGACAGGGGAGCAGGGATGGCTCCTCATCTGACGGGAGGGCGCTTAGAGATTTTTGAGAGAGTGAGCGAGGGGCAGTCATAGAAGATAGATCTCCTCTCAGAACATTTGACATACTGATAGCTGACAGCGTGTCACGAGAATTACACCAAACTTAATAATCTTTTGGGAAAGTTGCTTTAACCCATCAATCAATCACATTTATTTGTATAGCACTTTTTACATAGACAAATGTCGCAAAGTGCTTCACAACAAGAACATGATAAACACTAAACATGATAGACAATAAATACAACACAAACAATAGGAACTAACACCGAACCATAGACCCCCAAAAAGAGGGACTAAATCCACAGCTTTACTTTAGAACCTCTACATTCTCTTTTCTTTGGATATTTACAGGTTATGGCATCGACGCAATGCGAGAAGGATGACCACACTGTTTACACCTATTGTACCATGCACCCTTCCCTTCCCTTCTACTGTATATTGAATTTAATGGTGGGGAAGGAGGACAAAGAACGACAGTTGCATAATGTTCAGCTAGCTGTAGAGACCCATAACAGAGTGGACAATGCCATGAATGACCTTGACCCTGTTCTCCTTCTGAGACTCTCTGGCACAACGGCCCTCTACGCTGTCCATCCTGAGGTTTAGTTGACCATAGCTGGTGATTGTTGCTGGTCGACAACCAAAGAGGCTTGATCATGGTCTCTATTCACTCAGCCAGCACACCGTTGATCCGTCCTCCTCATACACCTTAAAAATGATGATTATAATTGTTTATGTCCAAAAGAGCGTAATAACCTTCAAGACACAATCAATTATTTTTGGTGCAATACATATGTTACCATAGCGACTCAAAGAAGCTCACTCACAGACCATAATATGATTTGGAGCATTTAGTGGCCTGTCCGGTGGGCAAGTCTGTTGAGTCACGTCATTGTTGGTGTGTGTGTGTGTGTGTGTGTGTTTGTGTGAATGTGAGTGGGAGTGGGTGTGGGTGTGGGTGTGGGTGTGGGTGTGGGTGTGTGTGAGTGTGTGTGTGTGTGTGTGTGTGTGTGTGTGTGTGTGTGTGTGTGGGTGTGTGTGTGGGTGTGTGTGTGTGTGTGTGGAGGGGGTGAGTTCATGTGTTTGTGCATCATGTAGACCCTTGAGCAGTTAAGGAGATAAAATGGCAGGCAGATTTACATGCCACAAGTGATGCAGAGAAAGAGCCACCTCACCCATTGCTGCCACATCAAAGAGGACCAGGTTATTAACAGGGCATGGAGTGCACTGGAGGCTGCATTACCATCACACACTCTCTCCCACGCTCATTTAGAATCAACAATACAGGCAAACACACACACGGTTACACACGCTCAGTCACAACGACATAAACAACACACACACACACACACACACACACACACACACACACACACACACACACACACACACACACGATACACACATACACACACGATACACACACACACACACGATACATACACAAACTGTTTTCTATATTTTCCTCTATTATATCATTGTCGAGCTAGTCTATTGTCAGTGCCTCTCACAATTAATTAGGCAACTTATTGAGCTCAAGATGCAATATGCATGTTAATTTAATGGGTTCTCTCTGGTTTGGGGAAAAGAGGAAAAACGCTTTGATGTTCACCAAACTTGGCAGTCAATCGTCAGCAGCACACAATTGTCGAATTAATGAAAACAGGGGAAACAATGGCCCCCGCCATTGTTTCAAACACATGCATGCAAATAATGTGCCTCAAAAATGCATGCATGTAAATGGGATTCTAATCAATACCCTGTAATGGGCATGTGTCTCTATTCTTGTCTTTGATAATGTTACTCCTGAATGCGGTAGCATTAAACAATATACCTGTCAATGAAATAAGAGGAGTTTATATAATATGCTACCTACCTTCATGCATAGGCCTTAATTAAAGGTCCAAGTCCAACCCAGCAGAGATAGATAGTGACCACTGCTGGGAACATCAGTCTGTCATCAGTGGAACATTTGTCCTGTCTGCAAAGGAGTGTGTCAGCAGTAAGACTTCAAGCCATTGATGGCTTAACTCCAGGTAGGTTATACACACTGTCCTCTAGGTCATAATTAGTTAGACTACGTCTCACTCATAGCCTATGGTGGTTCTCTGTGGCTCAGTTGGTAGATCATGGCGTTAACAACGCTTAGGTTGTGGGTTTGATTCCCACTGGGACCATATATACTGAAATGTATGCACTCACTGCAATGTAAGTCGCTTTGGATAAAAGTGTCAGTGTATATTATTATATTACTATGGGTTGATTGCTTGAAAGTCAAAAGAACCATGCTTTTACTGTTTACTCCTAGCTGAGGATAAACTGGCCAACTATCCTAAAGATATAGCAAAACACGATTAACATGATCTAACCTAGTTTATGCACATTGATATAGCCTATAGTACAACAACAAGCGTCATCAATGATGTGGATTTAAACATTTCCACAAAAAAACAGAGAGGACATTTAAGGGGACACCTTAAGTTTCACCTAAGTTTCAAGGTCACCAAAAAAAAAAGTGTCAAAAATGGGTTTGTACAGCGAAGCAGAAGTGAAGGATTGAGGTCAAATGTAAATCTTACTTGTCATATTTTCAGCATGTGTTGATCCATCTGGAGCTGCGAGCTAGAGAGGAATAATCAGCACAAGCAGCATGTGCCGAGGTTGAAACGGCGGGAAAAACAGTGCTTGCCCTGCGTTCAGTCAGTCAAAGGTGGAAGCTATAAAACATGGGATCTTTTTTCTTTTCGATTCCAATATGTCCTAAGCAGGTCGAAGTCATATAAAAAGGTCATTCTAATAAAAAATAATTAGGCTACGTAACCCTAAAAAGCAGACCTATCCGTCGTACATTTGCGTCGCCTAGGCCTATGTTCAGTGTAGGCGAGGTATAGGCCTAGTCGAGACAAGCAGGTCAGGTGTGTTGGCCGATATAGTTCAACTGCTAATGCACCTGCAGTGATGTTAAATCACAAAAAAAGATAGACCCATAGTCAACACCATTCATAGCATTGCCTAATTCAACATGTTTTGGCACAAATTTGAGATTTTCTGTGGGAGTCTCGCCGCCGCTTCGGGGAAGAATGTCTCCTGCCTCTTTGCGGCGGCAAGGATAAAAAAAACAACAACACAACCACTAATTAAACACGACTTTTAGGTCGTGATCACACTTGTCATCTTCGATTCTGAGTTGAGTCACGCGGGGCGAGACAAACCTCGTCTCTAATTATGGAAAAGTTGTCAAGGCTTTTCGCTCTCGCTTGGTATCTTGCGCTTGGTACCCGCCCGGGAAACAACAGGCTGTCGGAAACCTGTGCCCACCATCGCCTCACAGGCAAAAACCTGTGCGAAGCGGGGGGGGGACTCAACGAGCTGTCAGGGGAACCGGGACGTCTTGATTCATTATTCACAGAATCATTCAACGAAAACGGCAAAACAGTCAGGGGGTTTATTCTAAGCATGGCGTGTGATCCGTTAACAAGGGGACACACACACACACACACACACACACACACACACACACACACACACACACACACACACACACACACACACACACACACACACACACTGTTAGAAAACATGGCTAGACCTATTGGTGTGTAACATTTGAGACACACTGTAGTCCACCAGTTGTTAAATGTGATAACTGGAAATAACGGTCACTTTTAAACGATATACTTTTTTGTACATAACCAACTTGCCTTGTGTTGTTTCACATTAAAAAAAACCCATAAAGGCATAGTGCCATGGTGACGTCATGTCATGGCATGAGAGCAGGCCACATGCTCCTCCTTGTGTTGTTATGGTCTTGCCACTCCGTCAAACACTACCTGATTAACAGTTATTTATAACAGATAGTCAACAGACATGGTGTAATACAATATGTTCCGAATTTGAATTCATGGATGAAGTAATTGTCAATGTTCTAGCATGTTCTGTGTAGCATATCTGAAATGACATGCATCCTCTTTGGTCAATACATTTCATCCCTAGCCTTCTTTATGGCATATGACTCTGAGCAAAAGGCTATGTGGGCTGAGCTGGGAGAAGATCTATGTAAATTGTCAGAAAGCGAGTGTACAGGTCAGGGATAAGGAAAACAGTTTGAATAGCGGTGTGGGTTGGTGGTCTGGACATGAGAGAGCGAAGATAAAAAATAAAACATATTCTACAAGCTAAAGGAGAGGTAAAGAGAGCGAGAGAGACAGAGAGTGTGTTCTGGTGAATTATTCATGACTTTCGATACATCCCTTGAGCATTTGCAGGTTTTGAAATGTAAATGATGTATATTTGCATATTTTGTAAATGTATATTTTCTTAGCACTGTGGCTGTGTTGTTTTGTGTGTGTCAGTTTGTGTGTGTGTGTGTGTGTGTGTGTGTGTGTGTGTGTGTGTGTGTGTGTGTGGCCAACATACATTCATCCTGGTTCATAGCTACTTATTACTGGTAGATGGCTACTAAGTACTTTAATGTCTGGTGTGGTCTATAGTACAGACATGCAGCGGGGCAGAGCCTCAGGCCTCTGTGTAGAATAGTAGTCACTGGTCCCAGGAGCCGACCTCAACATCAGCCATGTAGATCATTCAGAGGTCAGGATGAGTCTGTTAGCGATGTATAGCGCTGTATTTGTAGTTGAGTGTTGGGAGGTGGTCAATGGGAGAGGAATCCCTGTAATAAAGCATATGTGACTATGGACATACATGCACTTCAACACCGCAGTGTTCTATCCTTCCAGACTCTCTAGTCCAGTGTTTTACCTATAAACCTCTTTTGTCTTTGTCGATTTCGAATAAGTTCAATTTCATATCATTGACATAATTATTGGCACAACCGAAATTTGTGTTTCTTTGTTAGCCACCAAATAAATCAAACAATTGTAAAACCAGCCACGATGATCCCACCAGTTGGACAGCGGCGTTGTTAGGCCACACTTTCTGCAATGCTGTATGAGAAGAAGTTTGGGAGAGATCGCCCTCTGCTGGCCACTCTCTGCTCTCTGAGTCTTCTGATCTAAAATAACCGTATTTTTCTGTCTATTTTCTCAGTTTCAAATACTGCATTTTTGTCGATGATACTTTATTCTGCTCTTATTTCCCTGTTTTTGTTTATTAGTTCCCTGTTTGTTTTTCCTCTTTTGTGTGAAGCGCTTTGTCCTGACAAAAATATATAAATAAAGTTATGATTATATTATTATTATTAAAAACACAAATCCAAGACAAAGGCGGGCCTATTAGTGCAGTATCAGACAAAGTAAGGCAGAATATGTTAATATTTTCTATTTACAAATATGAATGCCGGTCAAAAGCTTTTAGAAGACAACATTATTTGCTTTGGACAATGAAGGCAGGCTAACAGTTAATTCATTTTACTCTTTTGGAATGCCTTTATTGATGTTTTATGTGTTTACGACACATCAATTATCAGGAAAAAACCCAACAACCATTTGTTCACATTTCTACGAGATTATCATTCCATGTGATCTTCTATGTCAATTCTTTTAAATTAAATTAAATTAATTAATAAAAAAAATCATCAAGCTTATCAAGCTTGGCTAGAACAAAAATGCCTGCACACCCTGAGAAAAACACTGCTGCATGCTGCATACAGTTTGATGGGGGGGAGGGGGGGGGTTGACAAGATAAGCAGGGTGGGATGGGGCAGATGATGGGGGTGGTATGGGTGTGTGGGGGCGGGGGGGGGGGGGTAGATAGATCCACTAAGCGGCATGAGCCCTGGGGGCGGCCCTGATGACAAGGTCTTGGTGTCACATGATGATGCGATGCTGTAAACAAGGTCAAACAATGTCAGGTTACAGCTGTCACTCACTCACACAGTCTGTCCTGTCCTGTCTGGGACCTGCAAGATGGCCACTGGCCCAGCACTGGGAGAGGAGCAGGGGGCAATGAGGGCAGGAAGGGCAGGGAGAGAGGGCTGGGGCAGGAACAGGGAGGCTGAGGTTGAGGTTGAGGTGGGAGAGGAGAGGAGATATGTAGCAGGGGCAGGGGCAAAGTAGAGGGTACCAAGGGAGAGAGGGCTGGGACAGGGAGAGAGGGCTGGGGCAGGGGGAGAGGGAGAGGGCTGGGGCAGGGGGAGAGGGCTGGGGCAGGGAGAGTTGGCTGGGGCAGGAAGAGGGGGCTAGGGCAGGGAGAGGGGGCTGGGGCAGGGAGAGGGGGCTGGGGCAGGGGGAGACGGCTGGGGTAGGGAGAGGGGGCTGGGGCAGGGAGAGACGGCTGGGGTAGGGAGAGGGCTGGGGCAGGGAGAGGGGGCCGGGGTAGGAAGAGAGGGCTGGGGCAGGGAGAGGGGGCTGGGGCAGGAGCTAGGTAGGCTGAGGTACTGTAGGGAGGTAGAGAGAGGAGAGGGATAGCAGGGGGCAAAGTGAGTAGATAGCAGGGGGCAAAGTGAGCTGAGGCAGGCTAGACACAGAACGTTTATCCAGATAGGATGTGGAAGGGAAATAATACATAGATATAAATACAGAGATGGGGTTGGAGCTGTGAGAGGTTATTGAAGCTGTGAGAGATGAGGTAACATCACAAAATGAGGCACACTGGTACCAATATACTGTAACATACCAATCCATGGGCCAATAACAATGTTTTGTCTGTTTACCACAACCAATCCAATGGCGGTTGATAGCCTGGAGGACAGACTAACTGAGAAGCACGGCGCAAACATGTTGACATTGAGACATATTGATGAACCTGTCAAACTGCCAATCGCCTGAGGCTGATGAAGAGGGAGGAGAGGGTAGTGGAAACCAGAGGGCCATGGAGAGGGGGGTGTCCCCCTGTCGCTGTCACCTCCCCCAGCCTAGTAGCCTTGCCCGGGGGGGGGGGGTGTTGCGCCTGTCTGGCCTGGTCTGGGTGGCTCTTTATTGATCACAGGCTGGGCTGGGTGAGGGGTTTGGGGGTGATGGGGGTTGGGGGCTACACCCACCCACTGTCTGTGCTACTGTCTGACTGTTCAGTGGTCAGACTGTTAGGTGGTCATACGTCCCGGGGGCCAGTTCCCAGTCTAGTCTGGTTGACACCAGACAATAAAATACCCACTGATGGACCCCAGTCTCATGGTTGGTTTTCAGCTAATTCATTCGTTTTCACTCAGTGCTCCCTTACCATTGTTTGTATAGTGTGTGTGTGTATATATATATATATATATATATATACACACACACACACACTATACAAACAATGGTAAGGGAGCACTGAGTGAAAACGAATTAATTAGCTGAAAACCAACCATGAGACTCACCCCCGGGCAAGGCTACTATATATATATATACACACTCACCGGCCACTTTATGCTAGTACCGGGTTGGACCCCCTTTTGCCTTCAGAACTGCCTTAATTCTTGGTGGCATAGATTCAACGAGGTGCTGGAAACATTCCTCTGAGATTTTGGTCCATATTGACATGATAGCATCACACAGTTGCTGCAGATTTGTCGGCTGCACATCCATGATGCGAATCTCCCGTTCCACCACATCCCAAAGGTGCTCTATTGGATTGAGATCTGGTGACTGTGGAGGCCATTGGAGTACAGTGAACTCATTGTCATGTTCAAGAAACCAGTTTGAGATGATTTGAGCTTTGTGACATGGCGCGTTATCCTGCTGGAAGTAGCCATCAGAAGATGGGTACACTGTGGTCATAAAGGGATGGACATGGTCAGCAACAATACTCAGGTAGGCTGTGGCGTTTAAACGACGCTCAATTGGTACTAAGGGGCCCAAAGTGTGGCAAGAAAATGTCCCCCACATCATTACACCACCAACACCAGCCTGAACCGTTGATACAAGGCAGGATGGATCCATGCTTTCATGTTGTTTATGCCAAAATCTGACCCTACCATCTGAATGTCGAGACTCATCAGAAATCGAGACTCATCAGACCAGGCAACATTTTTCCAATCTTCTATTGTTCAATTTTGGTGAGCCTGTGCGAATTGTAGCCTCAGTTTCCTGCTCTTAGCTGACAGGAGTGGCACTGTCTGGCACCAACAACCATGCCACGTTCAAAGTCACTTAAATCACCTTTCTTCCCCATTCTGATGCTCGGTTTGAACTTCAGCAGGTCATCGTGACCATGTCTACATGCCTAAACGCATTGAGTTGCTGCCATGTGATTGGCTGATTAGATATTTGCGTTAACGAGCAGTTGAACAGGTGTACCTAAAGTGGCCGGTGAGTATATATGCTGGGCAGTAAATTGATGAGGATATACTGTAGGAATTTAACTGAAGGAATTAAACAGAGGCTACAACAGTTGGTTATTAACAAATGAATCAATTTAATGGCAAACACCATGTGTCATATCTGTGATTCAATTGTACTGGACACTATACATCATATACAGAGAGCCTATTGGCTAACCTCAGCATAATCTACTGGAGGAAGGTCGAAAATTCTACTGTGATAGAGTCCTTGCAATACCCCTATCCCACCTCTAGAGGGAGCCTGGTCACCACCATAAACCATCATATTTAAAGACAGTATTCATATTTGTGTTTAGAGTGGTAGGCAGGTGGTTGAAACTTCTATATATATATATACAGATGGAAGGTAGAAATATATGATTCTCGTGGCCTGAGATGGTCCTTGTGGTCATGCACCATAGTCTACACGCACACAAGCCCATGCATGTCGGCATGGGTTTGAGTCCGGCCCATGCCCTGCTGACATACCCTCTCCTCCTTATTTCCAAGTCTTGCTAAACTATCCAATAACCAAACTGCCTCACACCTCAAAAAAATGTCAGTCAGTAAAATGCTTCATAAAATAGTCCCCCCTGCAGCCGACTTCCACAACCACTGTGCTTACGAACCGTAGGCCGATACACTAGAGCCAAAGTGTATAAGTTGGGCACACAAGACTACATTCCCCACAAAGCACCTTACAGGGGGGCACTGATGGTGAGGGAGGGAGGTGGGGTGGTGGGGGAGTGGCCAGCGGGGTGGGGCGGGGCGGTGAGCCCCCCCCCCCCACCACCACCATCAGCTGGATTCAAGACCACATACAGTACATCCATGCCTAACTGAGGTGGGGCTACCGGCCTTCTTCCGGAAGGTCAGAAGCTAGAGTGAGGTGTTCGGACCTGGGCGAAGCCGGCGCCAGATACGTTGTCTGGCCCGGGGGCCTCTCTCTCCACACTGGGCCCTCTGGCGGTCCTGCGGTGGGTCAGCCTGCGGCGGAAGTGTCCGCTGAGCAGGATGTAGATGAAGGGGTTGATGCTGCTGGTGGCGTAGCTGAGGCAGACAGACAGGTAGTAGCAGGTGTGGTAGGCCAGCGTGGGGCGCTGCACCGTCAGGTTGACCAGCTGGAGCACGTGGTAGGGCCCTACGCTCACCAGGAACACAGAGACCAGGACCAAGACCATCTTGGTGAGGCGGACCGCTCGCTCCCTGGGCAGGCTGGTGTTGTAGCTGAGGAGAGAGAGAGGAGAGAGAGAGAGAGAGAGAGAGAGAGAGAGAGAGAGAGAAAGAGAGAGAGAGAGACATAACATGGTTGGTGATGCTGATATGAAAGGATTGCGCACCTGAATACCAGTATGAAGTAACAGGTGAGTCAAAGAACGCTAGACTTCATGACTGATGATGCCTGATGAAGGACCCCTGTGACCGAGACGTCGCACTAATGAATAAGTAATTAAATTGTCGATAGAGTATTCATGGATAGTGATGGTGACAGCAAAGAACGGTTTTGACGTCTCTCACTCTCAGCACTTGACTTGTGCGCTTCAGACAAAAGTCCAGACCCAGCTAGTTATTAAGCTCCACGGTCATCTTTTGTGAGTTCATAACGGGAATATATGAGTGACTTTAGTAATTAGTTCTTCACTCTCAAGTTTTAACCACGAGGCCAAAGACAACCATGAGACACACACAAAAGAGCTCCTTCTAAGCTTGTGAAGAGACAAAAACGTACTCCAATGAGAGCTACTCAGGTGACAGAGTAAAACCAACTTCGTATTCATCTATTCAATTATTAATTCATGGATTTCTTTCTCAATACAGGTGGCCCTTGACAGCAGTTATTTCCCATGAAAAGGTTTGACATACAGTACATTTATACATAACAGTATAAAACCTCTCCTCTATTTCCAGGTCTCTAGTCCCCGTCCTCATAGGACGACGGTATCTCTCTGGCATATCTGAGCCTGTCAGAACCGCCTCTGTCCCTGAGTGGCTACACCTGACCGCACTTGACCATATCTGACCACATGTTGCCCTGCCACGCCACTAGAGATACCATCTCCCCCAGCCCGCTGATGACGTACATTCCAGGAGCCTGTGATCTGCCCTGTCGGTGCCTCTATGCATGCCCATGTGTGCCCACAGCTGCAGTTGGCGTTTCTATCAGGTGAGGCTGGCGGAGGTAGACGTCGGAGGACGGGGCTCATTATCATGCATGGAATGGAATGAGGAATGATATCAAACACACGTGTTTGACCTGCATTGATGGTATCAAACACACGTGTTTGACCACCAGCACACGTGTTTGATGCCATTCCTCATTCCGTTCCATGCGTTCACAATGAGCCCCGTCCTCCGACAGCCTCACCTGATTTTTTTTTGCCTCGATTCATTTATCTAACCTTTATTTAAGAAGTCCCTTGAGATAAGAATATGTCCTTTGTGGAGGAAGGCCTGGCCATAACAGCAGCTTCAGACAAATGCAGTTAGGTATCATATTGAAAACATGAACAGACAAAAGCAACAATACAGACAATACATCAGACTATGAAGTGATGAAGTGACACTATGACATTGTAGATAAATGTCACTTTAGCTAACTTTAGTCAAACCTATAATAGTGACTCATGGGGACGCTTAGTGGCGTAGCACACTAATGCGCATACCACATAATCGCAAAGTTCCTGGTTCGATTCCGACCCTCGACCTATCTTGCATGTCATCCCTCCTCTCTCTCACCCATCCTTCCTGTCAACCTCTACTGTCTCTATCCCAATAAAGCAGAAATGCCCTAAAAACATATGTATATATATATAAAAAATAAAAATAAAAAAAATAATAGTGACTCACCAGCGTGCCTTCTTGTTCTTCAGGTACATCCTCCAGATGTAACACAGGATGAGCATGTAACAGGTGACGATGAGGGGCAGGGGGAGGAGGAACGATGTGATAGTCTGGTAAAGTGTGTACCTGTTGATACAAGAGAGAAGGGGGGTGGGGGGAGGGGGGGGGGGGGGTAGATGATGATGATGGTGAGGTTTTTGTACTTCTCTTTTCATTAGTCATCCAGGTGCGTCTTATTGAGGTGGTGATGTATTTTACCAGAGGAAAGGGCAGCTGCATGTACAATAACAACACTATATAAAGTCAGAAGAAGTACAAAACAGAAAGTGTGTGTGCGTGCTGGCTCTCTTTCTCTCTCTCTCTCTCTCTCTCTCTTTCTCTCTCTCTCTTTCTCTCTCTCTCCACTTTCATACTTCATACTACTACTAGTCATGTCCTTCGATGTTGAGTTAGAGGAGGACTTCCCATCGTAACGAATGGATAACAATGTTGTGTTGTATTCAGTCCCAGCCTAACGCTTACCAGAGGACAGCGCTGGAGGTGACCAGGTTCATGGTGCAGCTCTCCAGCCCATCAGGGAAGCGGATGACTTTAGAGTGGACCCAGGCGGGCAGCACCAGGATGAAGGAGACCACCCACACCACCAGGTTGATCCGGATGGTCTTGGACCGGGTTCGGAGGCTCATCAGACGGAATGGGTGGACCACCGCCAGATACCTGTGAGACATTGGTACAATACAATACCTTTTTATGACATTAGTGGCATCCATTTCAATCAGAGATGATATTAGATAAATACTGTGCAAGGGTACAACAAGGGTAGGGTGAATGTAATTCTGCATCTGCACCACAAGCCATGCAAATAGCATCCGGTCAATTTTAATATATTTTGCCCCTGTGACAATCATATTATCTTGGCAAATAGGACAACATATGTCACATGTGCTTCCTCCAAAGTGAGACACTGATCTCATTGGCCTGCAACGGATGTTGTCTGTATGTGTCCTCCAATCGGTTTAGCCCCACCATCACAGTAAGAGAGTGAGACTGACCATGAATGTAGCAATGGAGGCAGGTGGAGGGAGATCCCTCATTCCATTCCATGCATCACAATGAGGCTGTCCTCAGATTTCTACCTCCGCCAGCCTCCCCTGGAATAACAATCCTGTAACGTCTCTTTAATGTGTGAACTGTGTTCTTTTAAAAAGCAACACTGGCTTTACATTCTCTGTGGACACATGCAGATAAGACTACAAACAAATTAATTAGTTGCGGATGGAACTATAGTCTATCAACACGAACGAGGTGATTATGTGGATGAGATATGACCGAGTGGGACTAATATTAGGAGTATGTGCAAGTCAGAGATAAATGTCGACTGAAATTCCTCATCTCTGGCTGACTTGATAGGGGTTGGTGGGAGTCTTTGATCCTCCAAACAGCAGTGTGCTATGCTTTTAAACAGCAGAACAGGTACCAAGCAGAGAGCTTGTCCTGCATCCATAATGCCTCTCCCAGTGGGCTTGGTATACAACTGGTATGTTGTTGACATCAAAGGAGAGAGTATACACACACACACACACACACACACACACACACACACACACACACACACACACACACACACACACACACACACACACACACACACACAAACTGACAACAAGGAAGCCAAAGTGCAAATGAAATATACACATATCCATCATTTACATTTCAAAACCTGCAAATAGATACCTGAATTTCCCCCTGGGATAAATAAAGTTTCTATCTATCTATCTATCTATCTATCTATCTATCTATCTATCTATCTATCTATCTATCTAAATGCTCAAGGCATGTATCGAAAGTCATGAATAATTCACTGTCCAGATGCCGGATGATTTCAGGGAAGTGAAGTCCTAACAACCAGGTTCGCCTCGTCTTATCTCTGATTCACACACTCTCAAGTACTAGAGGAAGATTTACTATCTCCAATTTTCCCTGAGAGTTCATTGTCTGTGCCGTGTCGGTGTTCTGAACCACTGAACCAAATCAGACAGACGAGGGTCATCATGTTGGCTGAGGCGATTGACGGAGAAACACACAGGTTTCATCAAGAAAAAATCATCAGAAATTGGCATGCTAGGCATGTCGAGGACCTTCTGAAAACTCAGAATAAGATTATCTGGGGAAGACAAAAAAATGTCAATCGACCCAGGACTAAGTCCTGAATATCTGTGGGGAAGAAAATCATGTCAGAAATGGTCCAATTTGTCTCCACTCCCCTCCTCTCCTCATATGTTTTCAGCGTTGATGAAACAGCTCAACAGACAGGAGTCATAGTCACACTCAGGATTATGGATCCGTGTTCCTGAAGGAGTGATCAGTGAGCCCACCACACTGCCCGAGCTTATCACTTTATATGGAAATATAAAATACATAAATATGGAAATTGGAATGGAATTCAATGCAGGAATAGATGGACTTATTATCATTTTGACGTAATCATGATTCGCCCATCTGCAGGACATTCAAATTCACTTTTATTCAATATAACGGTCTGGGGTCAGTTTCCTGAACGCTTTGTACGAAGGCCATTTTAAACCCCCTTGTAGGCGATGAATGGATGATGACATCAGTAATGAGAAGGACTCCCCCCCTGAGTGTGGATTAAACCTGAGAGTGATGAAATCATGTTTTACATTTCGTTCTCTCTGAACCCTCCTAAAGATGAATGACTCCAACACCACTCACCTGTCGAGGCTGATGGCTGTCATGATGGCAGCACAGGCCACCTGGTTACAGTTGTCCAGGGAGGTGATGATGGTGCAGAGGGCACCGCCGAACACCCAGTGACCCCCCCTCGCCCACTGGTGGATGAGGAAGGGCATGACGGTCACATGGACCACGTCCGCGACCGCCAAGTTACAGATGTACACATCTGGTACCGTCTTCTTGGTGGTCCTGCAGGGTGAGACGGGTGGTCGAAATGGAAACGGAAGCGAACGTTTTTCAACTATTGTGTCGTCATTGGTGGTTTTATGCATGCATGCACACAGATTTGATTGCGTGTGTGTTTATGTCCAAAAAAATAAATAAAAAAAGGAATCAAATCACAGTTGAATATCATGCTAGAATTCATTCCTAACTCATGACAGTGCTGTACACTGAACACACAGTGACTGGCATACAGGTGCACACTCCTCCGATTGCTGAAGTCATGAAGACATGAATAAAGGGATTCACGGTGGGCTGTTCCTTCTGCTTCACAGCTGTGTTTCAGACTCATTCCCTATCCCATCACAGATAGCACCGAGATCATAGAGATCTGACGGATTGAATCAGGTGTGTTAGTGCTGGGCTGGAACGAAAGCCTGCCACCCCCAGCAGCTCTCCGGCACCAGGACGTAGAGGTGACGTTCCCCTGCTATGTTGCCATGTGCTCTCCGTGTTCTCTATCCTCCTGTTTATTTGATTTGGTCTCTGTATCAGCTCCACATTTCCACCCTTTCATCTTGCTCTACCCGCTTCCCTGACGACCTTGTTCTCCCTAGAAGTAGTTTATTAGGAATCCGTCTTCATTTCATTGCCTAATCTCCAATTTGTCTTCCCTGTGTTTGACGGTAAGTAACTAAACCCCTGTTCCCTGTTCTTGTGACTCTCTCGGCACGGACATGGAAAAAGCCTGGGAATCTAAGATACATCCTGTTCTGTAAACAGTCCTTTGATCGGATCTACTACTGCTGTGTGATCTGAAGCACTCCAACACGGGAAGAAAGACGAATATCCATGTTTTCTGTAATTGTACAGTGTAGGGTCGGTGGGAGCGAGGGAGGGAGGGAGGGAGGGAGACAAATCCTCTGGAGAATGTGTTTTAAGTCTCATTATTCTTTGTTGATTGTGTCACTCTGTCCACTGAGGCCACGTCTCGGGTTCAAGAGCTCTAGTGGGGTGGTCAACCAGAACTACACTGTAGATCTCTAGTACACAGAGCTAATCCCGCTAATTTACACACTCATTACAGAGATTATGTAGAACTAATCTCTCTCTCTCTCTCTCTCTTTCAGCGAGTCCTCTACCTCACTCGATCTGGTTCTCAGAGATGTATGGACTAGGCTGAGCTGTCAAGATAATTGGAATGATTTCTTGTGGAGATTGACATCAGGATCTTGCCTGCACTATAAGTAGCAGTGGATTACTGCACAGTAATCACAACTCATTTGAGGTAAAAGCACCTCAAATGGAGCCAAGAGGCTTTTTTATTGTAGGTATTTACATCACCACTCATGATGTATCACGTTCATTATGGGAAACTGTAAATAGCATGGACATTGTGTACCTGTCAAAGGAGGCTAGACATGTCACATTGTGTACCTGTCAAAGGAGGCTAGACATGTCACATTGTGTACCTGTCAAAGGAGGCTAGACATGTCACATTGTGTACCTGTCAGAAGAGACTAGATGCCACATGTGTGTTTGATACCATTCCTCATTCCATTCCATGCATTACAATGAGCCTGTCCTCTGATTTCTACCTCCACCAGCCTCCCCTGTTACCTGTTGTCTAATAATGCACTTCGTAGCTTTGTGCACAATAGGAAAAGTACACTGAACAAATAATAGGAAAGAGGTGTTTAGGTGGTCCACACATGAATGATGAATAAAAAAATTAGTTTTTTCAAGGTTTAGAGGTGCAACATTTCTTTAGTAAGGTCATTCTAAAAATAATGAGGTGAACTTTAATTCCATTATTCAATAATCGTATTCATGGTCTAACATATTCATATATATACGTAAATCATTATTCCTGGAAGGATATAGTGAATGTGATTTTACAATGCTTAAATTAGAATAGAGTACTACATCATGTTTAAATCTGTAGAATTTACGATTTGCTCTTTAATCTAGCCTAATAAAGTGCATACATCAGAACAGCCTACACAGTTACCCTAAAATATTAAAATATTAAATATTACAATATATTTTTGTACCCCAAAAATCCCAGCATCATTAACACAATACATTATTATTATTATTATTATTATTATTATTATTATTATTATTATTATTATTATTATTATAGTAATAGTAACACTAATAATAATAATAATACATGTATTTTGTATACTGTAGCACTTTTCTCAGTACTCAAATACACTATACATCCATGGAGAAGACAATCAAAAATTAACAATAAATAAAGTAATAATAAATAATAAATGAATAATAAATAAATAATAAATGAAACAATAAATACAAAAAGCACAGACAGCTAAAAAAAAGTCAGGTACTGATAGACCAAGGTAGGGGGAATGGTACTAGACATTAAAAGCAAGTTTAAAAAGATGAGTTTTTACGGAACGTTATACACATATGAATACAGTAATATTAATCACAACACTGCCAACAATGTCCCTCTGCATAGCTGTGGCTGAAAAAGTGATTATGTTGTCAATGGAGAGGGCAGTTGACTGGACATCGTTTGGGCACATACCTCAGGATAGTCACCAGAACTAGAATGTTCCCAACGAGTCCCGTAGAACAGAGGAATCCAATCAGAGAAGGTAGAATTGTAGTCTCCGTTACACGGACAAAGTTATAGTAATCATCATGCTGATTCCTTTCATTTCTTAACGATTCGTTGTGAAGTTGAAAGGTACGGTTCCAGAAGTCAGGTACTGTCTCGTTCATAGTGACAATTGGTAAATAGAACTGAGCGGTGATTAATTGATTGATTGATTACCGTAAACAAATCACATTTACTGTGGCTTGATGTGAGGAAGATTCTCCATCCATTATTGCAGCAAGGTGACTGCAAATGCTCGCAAACGCACCTGCTGCAGCACTATCCACTGGCTGCTCTGCCTCCAACTCTCAGAGCGCCTTACGCACGTAGTTCGCACAGACGCGGCGTCACGCTGAGTACGCTAAAGATTCTCCGACCGAAACGACTACCGTACAAGTCGGTTACAATCATGTGATTGCCATTTTGACAGTTCTACACAGTAAGCCATTCGAACACAACTTTGTGTAAACGTTGCGTAACCTGCAAAGTGGAAAGTTGTCACGTGTAGCTGGAAACATGCTCCATTGTGTTAAGATTACATTGTTATGAGATAATACACTATCATAAAGGTAATTTTTTTTGTTTTCACTTTGCTGAAATAACATATTTCTAGTACAATATTTGTTTCCCACATTTTATGACACTCTCTAAAACGTCACGTTTTAAGTTCCCAAGCCACAGACGTATGTGCACATAATTGTATTCCATAAATGTCTTAGTACATTACTAATAACCACTATCTTCTGAAATATAATGCATTACCATCAGGAAGACAATGTTTTAATAAGAACACACTATATGGCCAAATAGTCTTGTTTCCATGTAAACACAGTCACCAGCAACCCCCAGAAAACCATAGCAATATCAGATTGTATTATCTAGTGCCATATAATGTATAAACAACTCTTATTGTTCATTCCATCCATCTTGGTACAGATACAACATCCCAGATGAGAGGAGAGATACACTTGACAGTTGTTATACAGATATAACATGCCAATATCTCTCTCCAGCTCATCTGCTGCTCTAGGCCACTAAATGTCAAATATACTGTATGTTTGACAAGGATAGTGCATACTGTAAATACAGGATGAGGGCCAATCTAGAGTCATTAAATTTGATTATTGTCACAGTTGCTGATATCAACACTTCTCAGACTGTCTCCTAAATGAATAAGTTTCAGCTGAAATATTCAAATTTAAGCAAAAATAAAGACAGAAAAACAGCACTGCACCGTGGATGAATCAGTCCCACCCACCCTTTCTTTCACCTGTTATTCTTTTCAACAAATACTGAATAACTAATGATTTCTGAGAACAGAACAGATGTGGGACAGTGTTGTTTTGGCGACCACTGAGATGATGAGTAGTGTGCGTGTGAGTGTGAGTGTGTGTGCGCGTGCGTGCGTCCTGCATGCGTGTGAGGCCTGTTGTCTCTGCTACACTGTGATATGGTTCTTCTGCTCTTGCCACAGCAATCTATCTATCTCTCTAACCAGAGACTGAATAACACACAATAACGCACACAATCTGACGCACACACATCCACACGCAAGCACATGCGTCACGGTTAACTTCAAACATCAGAGAAAGCACAGAGAGTGATTGAGGGGACAAAGATCAGATTATGTCATACTTTCTGTATATCAATCAATACAATATCAATCAAAATGTTTGTTATTATTATTATTTTTTCTTCTCCATCCACTTCAGTTGCCTCTTACATCACGACACACAGCAATAGTGTACAATAGCAAAAAGTCATTTGTGCAGGAATAATGGTGTGCTTGAATTGTTTCTGATTTGTTATGATCGGTGAGAGGTGGAAAGACACACACACTCACACTCTGTCTGGCCCCTGATAGAGAATCATTGATGCATTCAGAATCATAATCTCGGCGGAGGGTCTAGGACACACGCACGCGCACGCGCACATGCACACACACACACACACACACACACACACACACACACACACACACACACACACACACACACACACACACACACTCACAGGAAAAATATGGCCGACATTTCTTATCTTTGGTTTTGAGAATTGGAACATTGTTTCTTTGAGGGGTCGGCCCTGAGCCTTGGTATGACAATAACACCCCTGGTTTGTAATTTGGTCTTCTGCCTGACTGGACTGCACGATGGGGGCATGAGTCTATCTTCTGAACGACAACACAAACAAACTTAAAACACAGCTGAAGATGAGAGGGTTACCAAATGTTCAGGCCAAGAATCCAAAAATGTAGTGGAAAATCTAAAAAGCTGAGCAGAGAGATACAACAGAGCTCTAAATATGATCTCAAGAGTGGAGAATCCATCTGTGCCTGTGAAACATGGCTCTATTGGTTTTCTTCCTGCATTTAGTTGTTTTTCTTCCTGCATTGAGAGCAGGGGAGGTTGAGAGTAAGCATAAGGGAGAGAGGGAGAGTGATTACAGAGAAGCAGAGATCTAACAAGTAGACATAGTTCTGACACTTCTGATACATAGTTCTGAGCCACTGTGGCTCCCCGCTGGATCCAGGTGTCTCAGAGCGCATCAAGGACCAGACAGAGTGTGTGTGTGTGTGTGTTTGTGTGTGTGTGTGTGTGTGTGTGTGTGTGTGTGTGTGTGTGTGTGTGTGTGTGTGTGTGTGTGTGTGTGTGTGTGTAAGTGGGCTGACGGGGAGGCAGGGAGCCGACAGGAGGGGCTTTAAAGAGAAAGATAAGCGGATGGAGAGATTATTGCATCACTATTAGACAGAGGGGAAAGTAAAGAAAGCATGACTCCCATATGACGATACAAAGTATGAAATAGATTTACAAAGGACAACAGAGAGAGCAGCGGTATGATATCATAAATGAACCAGACATTGCACAAGCTTTCATCTAAAATAATCCCATCACACGTCATAGCATGAGATAGCTATCACTTCCCTTGTTTCCCATCATAAGCTTGTTGCTATCTAATAACACTGTCGTCCCCAGACAACTCTAAGTGGCAATAACCTGCATTCCTGTAATGCCCACCTCTAACACCAGGAGAGAGGCCAAAGGTGGATAAGGGCCTAGCTGCACCTACAATCTTAGAAAAAAAGGTGTTACCTTTAAGGGTTCATAAAGGGTTCTTCGGCTGTCCCTGTGGGAGAATCCTTTGAAGAACCCTTTTGGGTTCTATGTAGATCCATAGAAGGTTCTAAATGGAAACCCAAAAGTTTTTTCTAAGAGTGTTGATGCTGATCTAGGGTCAGTTTTGTGTCCCCCCCCCCCCCCCCCCCCCCCGGCAATGGTTACGGTTATGATTGGGTGAGGGGAAGCTGATTCTGGATCAGTGCCTATGGACAACTTCAACCTGCAGCGGCCAGTGGAACATCATGGATTGATTTTTGTTTGGATTTGCGCTTAACAAACCAGACAGAATGAAACACGAGGTGAACAGGTGAGAAAGAACAGACATATTTGTGCAGGATTGAGACGAGACGGACGGCTGCTCGCGCCCGGCTGGTGTCTCTCAGTGTTTTCTTTTGATTTTATTAGTCATTTGAAGGTCTTCTGACAGTGACATTCACATCTTCCAACCTTTACATTGCTGTGTGCTTTCCTGTCCAGGATATTTTTATTGGACTTACTGGATCTGATAATAACACCGGTCTTTGCTTGAAAACATTGAAGACAAACACACAAGTCACTGCTCAAGTATGTATCTGCACAATCATTGTTTCTAGGAAGTACAGTGTGACACTATTGCTACTATTTGCACTTTGTGACTTTGTCGGTCCCCTACTTCGCACGTTACTTCACATTGCACAGTCATTGTACATCAGTGGAGGCTGGTGGAGGTAGAAACCGAAGGACAGCCTCATTGTAATGCATGGAATGGAATAGGGAATGGTGTCAAACCCGCGTTACAATGAGCCACCTTCTGACATGTGTTTGACACCATTCCTCACTCCATTCCATGCATCACAAGGAGCCCGTCCTCTGATTTCTACCTCCACCAGCCTCCCCATCATATTGTGTTATGCTGTATGTAGTGTTTATCTTGGCTCATTGATGTAAAGTTCCAATCCCACCATGCTAGAAACTAATTCCACCAACCTCTGTTGTGTGGCAATAAAAAGGATCTTCTATCTTACTGTAGGTATGATCTTTGATGATGAGAACCAGCTAATCAATCTGAAGGATGCATGGGTGAGAGACTCAGACCTCTAACTCTATCTATGGGTCAATAGTGAAGTTAATCACGCTACCCTTGAAATGGTTGAGTGGAAACATCTACAGTACCATGTGACATCAAAGCCAACCTTTAATCTCTCCCCAAGCGCATATTCTCCCTCTATACTGGGTCATCACAGTCAACGTCCTGTTTGCCTTTGAAGATTAGATTTTTGCTTCTTGTATGAGTTGGTCATCAAGTAAAACATTGGGAATACCCAAACCTCACCTTACACGCGCCTGCAGATACAATACTGAACACACGCATGATGCATGCATGCGCGAGCGCGAGCGCGCGCACACACACACACACACACACACACACACACACACACACACATACACACACACACACACACACACACACACACCAGGGCTGGTGTAAATTCCTTTTGTGAACTTTTACATTTTACATTTATGGCATTTAGCAGACGCCTTTATCCAAAGCGACTTACAACAATACATTTGTTTAAGTAAGTGAATCATCTATCCAACAGTCATCATAAGACAAAGTAATCAATGCTCACACCAGGGGCCATTGGCAGATGTAATGCGAGTAGGCTATTTTTTTATTTTTATTATTACTTTTTTAATATATTTCATTAGCAGGAGAGAACTTGTACAGGGGGGTAGCAGGGGAGAAGAGGTCTCGGGGTTGGGGTTAGGGTTAGTCTAGGGGGGCTAGTGAGGGTGAAGCGGTCTTTAGGAGGGACTGTTAAGATGTAGCTTGAAGAGATGGGTTTTCAATGTACGGCGGAAGATCGGAAGTGACGCCAGGACAGTGCCAGGACAGTGAAAATCTGTGACCGAGTAGCGCGGCCACTGCATCCACGTAGAGGCGGCGGTGCCAGACGGGCAGCCGAGGTGGACAAGCAAGTGATCTTGCAGGTGTTTGGGGGCTGACCATTGCTTGCAAGTAGGGAGAGGCTGTTCCCTTTGCCGCCCGGTAGGCGAGCATCAGGGTCTTGAATGTGATGGGAGCTGCTACCGGGAGCCAGTGGAGGGTGCGGAGGAGGGGCGTGACATGGGAGAATATGGGGAGATTGAACACCAGACGAGCGGCAGCGTTCTGGATGAGCTGCAGAGGCCTGATGGAGGAGGCGGGGAGTCCGGCCAAGAGTGCATTGCAGTAGTCAAGGCGAGAGATTACAAGTGTTTGGACCAAAAGTTGTGCTGCATTAGAGTTAGGTCTTTGAAAAAACGATTTTCAAAGATCTTTCGATCCAATAGTCAATAACTCAACTGTGTGTTCTTTACATTGTACTGCACATTGAAAATAAAAAGCTTTGGAAATTGGAATGGAATTGGAGTTTCAAAACACTTGCTGAATTGATGGAACTGAAAAAGACTTTGCACACACATGCACACGCACACGCACACGCACACGCACACAGACGCATACATCACATGCGCACAAACAACTCACATCAGATAAACGATTTATTTGATCATGTCTGTATTTTGGCATGTAGCTTACACATTCATAAAGTTACATCTTCACGTTAAAACAACAACAACATCATTGGATCATGATGATATTGCACTTCAGTAGTAAACTCCCTTTCTCTCTGCCTGTCTGATCCTTTTCTCCTGCCCCCTTTTCCCTTGTGCCACATCTCTCTCTCCCTCTCTCTCTCTCTCTCTCCACTGTGTCACAGTTTGCAGGACTGGATGGCCATGGCGTCCTCTGGCCAGCGGAAGGAGTCCACGGCGAACTCGTCATAGTCAGTGCTGTATATGAGGGAGCGCACAAACGCCTCCTTATCAGCAGGCTCCGGGCGCAGCGTTGCCAACTTGTTCTTGTAGGCATACTCCATAATCTGCAGTGTACACAGACATACACACACATGCATTCATATGTCAGATGTGTGTGTGTGTGTGTGTGTGTGTGTGTGTGTGCACGTAGGCGTTGTGTTCATATGTATGTGTTAATAATATGTTAATGTGTATTTGTTTATGTTCAAATGTGTGTGTGTGTGTATGTCTTTGTGTGTGCGCATGTGCGTATTAATATGTATGTATTCATAATATGTTCATGTGTATTTGTTTATGTTCAAATGTCTGTGTGTGTGTGTGTGTGTGTGTGTGTGTGTGTGTATGTGTGTGTGTGTGTGTGTGTGTGTGTGTGTGTGTGAGGACGTCACCTTCACGGCCAGCTTGAGCGAGACATTCCTGATGCTGTTGAGAGGAGGGTACAGTCTTCCCTCGGCCAAATCCTGGTCTGTCACCAGCTCAGCGATGGTCTGTTGCACAAAGAAGCCAACATGGCTGACTTAATACACTAGTCACACATACAGTACAGATGTGTGGGCTTGAAGGCCAGAATGATGTCTTCTTGTTTTCTTTCAAAAGATCACAACATAGAATAGAATAGAATAGGATGTGCTGCTGTGAGCAGAATCAAAAGGAAATGAAAGAATGAAAAGATAACAAACACGCGCGCGCGCGCTCACGCACACACACACACACACACACACACACACACACACACACACACACAGACACACAGACACACAGACACACAGACACACACACACACACACACACACACACACACACACACACACACACACACACACACACAGACAGAGTTCAATCAGGTCTTTCTCTGTGGGTCAAGCCAGATACTGTAAGACAGGCACAATGCACACACAGAGCTTCAAGGTCTATGAAAGGATTCTGAGGATTCTTTCTATTCTTCATGCCTCCTTCTATTCTTCCTACTCTTCCCCGTCTACCTTGGTCGTATTATTCCATTTATAGTATTGAGATCTAAAGGTCTATCCCCATTGTTAAAAGAACTAACATTGACTGTTAGTCTCGTGCTCCTAGTATCCGTGTGTGGGTACGTACTACAAAAGCAGACTCACTTTATCTAGAAGTAAAGTAATGGGCAATGTTAGAAGAGTTTTTCAATCAATAATACTTCATCCAAATTCTAAAATGAGTGAGATCTTTCCTTAGCTTGAAAGCAGCGGGTGAACTGTTCAACATGTGAAGTGTACAATCAACTTCCATTAGGTGGCCAACCATGATCCTTGAGTTTGTGCTCTGCACGAGTCTGTTTACCCCTGATTCACTGCTTCTTGCTCTAAGTCTAAACCTGATGACATGAGGGCTCTAATGAACCTGAAGCAGACGAACGGCGGATGACAGCACGGTGGAAGCCGTGTTGACTCCTCTTCCACCATTCCCTGGACGGACCAGCGTACTGCAGGTACAATTACAGATCTTCCATAGACTTAATTGGAGATACTGAGATACAGAACTCTGTTGAAATAATGATACATCTAGACAAGATGTTATACGCACTCCCTCAGGCCAGCATGCCACGACTCATTCTGACACCATGAAACGAGAGACGCGATGGGGTATTCGACACTGCACACACACACACACGTTGCGCGTTGCAGTACCGTGAGGTGCGTTAACCACGTCTCACGTCAGCAGGCCACCGCCGCGCAGGGCGAAGGGTCGTACTAGACAGTATGGATGCCAGTGAGAAGACGTTATCAGCTTGGACATCGGTTATCGACTTTCTCAGTGGATATATTAATACTTCTCCCACGCCGCTGAGCGGGCTGTAGACATGAGGAGATTTTCAAGCGCCCGTTTTCTTCGATCTGAAAGTGCAAGAGGCTCAGCGGTGACCGCCTGCATCCCTGAGTCAGTCTGGGTGAGATCAATGGGATGCTGAAAAACCCGAGCGGACCTGATGTTTAATCACATCTCACACGTCAGCCACTCCGGTGTCACATGAGTGGATTAAAGGCTTAATAACACTCCACTCAATTGAACATAATGATGATGATTTCTGAGATGGATGGAGGGAGAGAGGGAGGGAGGGAGGGAGGGAGGGAGGGGTATGGGGAGGTTAGAGAGGGAGCGAGACACTGTATGGAGGGATGGGAGATGAAAAAGAGAGTCTTTGGTGCTGAAAGTATGGGGTAGAGAAAGCGAATGATCAATAGGTAGTTAAAAGAAGAGAGATTGGAAGTTTGGAAAAGAGGGAGGGAAGTTGTGAAGGAGTTGAAGAAGTGAGGGGGAGATATACTGTCAGGCTGAAGAAAAGAGAGGATGTTTGCAAAAGAGAGAACAAGAGTATGGGTTGAGAGGAGAGAGTTGGAGCAGTGTGTCTATGTGTGTGTGTGTGTGTTACCTGTGCAGTGGTCAGGAAGATCTCGTCTGTGATGGTTCGGATGGCACAGGCGGTGACGCCCAGTCCAACACCAGGGAAGACGTAGGCGTTGTTGCCCTGGCCGGGGTAGAACTTCCTCCCATCGGGCAGGGTCACTGGGTCAAACGGACTCCCACTGGCAAAGATACCCCGTCCCTGGGGCACAAGAGCATGGATATATCATCTACTCTCTTTTGTCATGCAACCCTTGTTTTACCAGGTAAATTCACTGAGAGCATACATATATAATACATACTGTACATACATACATACATACATACTGTACACATGCTCACCCTCTGCTCTCCAATGTAGCTTGTTTTTACGTATAAGGAGAACCAGCAAAATAAAGGTTTATGATTTACAGTATAACACCTGCACCGTTCCTACACATAACACCTATCAACAGGCACATACAATACAGGTACAGGTAATGTTATCCCTGCAGCACAGAACCTCTCCATCTCACACACCCAGACAGACACACTGACGGACACAGAACCTCTCCATCTCACACGCAGACAGACACACTGACGGATACACAGACAGACACATTGACACCCAGACAGACACATTGACGGATACACAGACAGACATTGACGGACACCCAGACAGACACAGAACCTCTCCATCTCACACACCCAGACACATGCTGACGGACACAGAGCCGCTTCATGTCACACCCACACAGACACACCGACGGGGACCGACCTCTGTGATAGTGTAGCACTGCTCAGCGGTGCACTCGGCCTTGCTGGTCGGGTTGCTGAGGGCGAAGACGATCGGTCGCTTGTTGAAGGAGGCCATGTCTTTGAGGATCTGCTCAGTGAAGGCTCCAGCAATGGCCGCCACTCCTGAGAACGCCAAAAGGAATGTGAAAATGGACAAACAATGGATCCACTCTGCTACTGGACCTTCATGGGACAGCCATTCTCCTCTGTAGCCTATAGAATGTAGCCAAGGCCCAGCAGCGAGAGTACCTAACCAATCACCATTGCATGAAGTGAAATAGGCCCCCCCCCCCTCCCACACACACACACACACACACACACACACAACTGTATTCACATTAACTTTCAAATGTATACGTAATGGTGTGAGATTTTGATACTAGCCCACACCTGGTTTCTTACAGTACCTCACTGGCCACACTTACCCTCTTTTCTTTCTTTTCTTCCTCTCCTTCCATTTTATTGACATTCATAATGTGCGAATGAACCAAACTAAACGTCCCCGTCCAGTTCTATCCACTCAACCATCGTTGACGGTCGTTGGGTAGTTACGCCAACCCCAGTGAGTTGATTGGTCTATTTACCTATGATTGCTGTGGGTTTCAGCTCCTTCACCACGTCCTCCAGCTTCCTCATCTGCGGGTGTTCGTGTGCAAACCTCTCCTTCTCATGGGTCAGGTTGTCTCGGCCCTGCAGGGGGGGTAGGATGGTGGTCAAATTTCGAATTTAAAAACCAATCATCCACTGTGAAATGGAAATGAGCCTTGGGCTTCCTATAATGGGCCAGTTAAAGACACATTGTGTAATATAACACGTCACACACAATGAAGGAGGTATAAAACAATGCTGTGACAAAGAAGTGTCGTAAAGAGGGGAGGGAAGGGGTGTGTGATGTTTGATGTTCTCCAAGATCAACAAACACACAGTGAGATTCACACCTGATTACACAAAGACTAAGGGCCCGGGATGTTGAAACTCTTCTACTCTCCCACGGGAAAATAAGATGGACCGCCTCTGGATTGTGTGGAGGCAAATTGTTTCTACGCACTAGGGGGCAGTGCTGACACATTGCTTGTGAAACATGACTATTGAGTTTAGCAATAACAAAGGCTTGATACAATGGCTTGAAACTTGAAACTCCTGAAACTGGCTTCTCATCACGAAATGAACATAAACACCCACACCACTATGCTGTCTCTCTTGTGGCACTGGTAATAATAAAACCCCCATTGCTTAGTTCATCGATAAGAACTTCTGCACACACAATTACCTCCATTCCCTTCTTTGGCTCACCTTCTCGGTCTGTATGACATTCACATTTTTTCTATTGGTTTTGAGAAAGAAACAACAACAACAAAGCGGGCTCCCCGCCACTTTCTTTTGGTAAACAGCTGAGGGATGGGGCTGGAGAAATGAAACCACTCTCAAATTCATAAACTGAGCTATGCAAAGACTGACCATTCATTAGATCAAAATCAGTTTTAACCATGATCTGAAGTTATATACAGTGTTTCTTTACAAAAAATTGAGTAAAACAATCTTATATTTTGGGCTCTGATAGGGAAAGACAGTTGAACTAAGCTCATGAGGCATTTTCTTATATATTCTTCAATAATCAAGGGTTCACTATACATGATTCGTTTAAAAGTCCAGAAACAGATTTTGCCCTTTTAAAAGATACAGAATCATGTGTGATTAACTCGTATCTGTGATTAACTGAACCCCATCCTCAAACATGGTCCAGATGACATTCTCTGGACAAGGCCTTCGTTCCAATGATGTAACATTACCATGATTAACATAGTTATCAGTCTTCTATTAAGATCAGGGATTAGACTATACAGCTGTTCTCTGTTGGAGGAAACTCAACATGGTGGCCTATGTCAATAACCGAATAAAAAGACTGGAGGACAAAAGATCCCAGCTGAAACCAATCCACACCCAGAGCAGAGCTCCAGAAACTCCATAATATTCCTCCATTAGACTCCTGAAACTCCATAATATTCCTACATTAGACTCCAGAAACTCCACATGTTCCTCATGTTTTCCTGATAGTCTCTCCCTGCCCTGTTGACCTGTTATTCTACCAGATAGGTCATCACTGTAGGGAGGGAGGGACTCTGGGAGCTCTGTCATTGGTTCACATTGTGACAGCACACTGAATCAAATGCATCTCAAGTATTTCAAAGTATTGGATATGTATGAATTTGACCCAGGTCTGGTCTATAGGGGTCGAAGAATCACCTTGACGATGAGGCCTTTGGAGTCAACCATCCAGATCTTTCTCAGACACTGGTCTTTAGGGAGTCCCTCCTTCTCCATCGCCATGGTGATGAGGTCAGCTATCCCCATCGCAGCCTGGGTAAACAAGAAAGACAAAAGAGAGGAGAGAGAGAGAGCAGCCATGAGAGAGAAGTCGCTGTGTCCTTCAAACAATACTCCATATATACCATTATCTTCGCTGATCAAACAAGGAATCATAAATCCTAAAGCTTTTGTCCCTAAACGCTTAGATGTTTGCCTTCTTATTGGGTTTTATTGTAACCTTGACACAGGGGCAATTAGACCTTTGATCTTATGTTTCACTGATTGCCTGTGATATTTTTTGTGCTGAAAACTCAGTCATGGTTGTGCTCTTGAAAAAGCGGTGCTTTTTTCACAAAATGGCACAATTCCGTCAAAATGTGCCCATTATTTGTATAAAAAGTGTTGATCCATTGATTAACATGCATAGCCAGACCGTTTATTTATGAACACTAGAAGCCCAAGGGCCCTCATTACTAACCAAAGTACCCAGAGTGAGGTCCAGAGACGTCCATTTGTTGACGTTAGTGTAACAGTGTAATTATTGAATTAGATTAATACCAAGCAAAAAAAGAATGCACCGGTTGTGTTTAGTCAGGACTTAAGAATCATTAGAATTCCACATTTTGTATTTTAAAGAGCTTACATACTGAATATAACTTATTGACAGATATAACTGGTGTAACTGAGCATAGCCTACCATAAAAAAAACCTGTACAAACCCATTATTGGTACAATAGTTCACCGTCAGCTCCTGAGCACAGAGACTAGAAGTCATTCCAAATGTCTCCCCGATACAAATGTTTCTGTGCTAATTGCAGTTTTATTGTCATGTTTTGCTGTTAACCAGGGACAGGGTCAGTGTGGAGTGCCAGTCGAGTGGTCTTGTAGACCTCTATAAAAGCCCTGTGATTGGCCAGGGGAATAGCGTTTCTCTTTATGTGTGTGTGTGTGTGTGTGTGTACAATATTGGTGAGTGGTTATTTCGGTGGTCATTATAGACAATCAGTCTGCTATGTTTCAGTTAAAAAAGGGGGCCAAACCCCCCACATTGACAAGAGCTCAGCAGCACCTACCTCCCCTGCACCCTGGAACACAACGGTGTGGTCCGACATCTTGCTCTTGGTGAGGCGGAGCGCGGCGAGGAGGCCGGCCACTGCTACTGCTGCAGTACCTGGTGGTTGGAGGTGAGAGGGTGCTTTACATTATTTAAATGCACAATTATGAATGTATCTTTCCTCAAGTCACGTTTTACTGCAGTGAGTGAAATGAGAAAGAAAGAGAGAGAGAGAGAGAGAGAGAGAGAGAGAGAGAGAGAGAGAGAGAGAGGTCTTACAGGGTAGAGAGAGAGAGAGAGAGAGAGAGAGAAAGGGAGATTGAGAGAATTGGGAGGAAGAGTGAATCAATGAGAATAAAAGTCAATCAGCCCCTGTAGGGTCGTGCTGAACGTGCAGTAATAGCAAGCAGATGGACAGAGAGAATCAGAGAGAAAATGTGTTATGTGTTACCCTAAATAGCTGTACAGTAATTAGGGTCTAATTGCTGGGGAATGTAGTTGTGTTAAACACAGACGGCTCTAATGGCTCTACAGAGAGAGTGTGACTGGTCCTGTGGTCTCATTAAGCAGCAGAGAAGGAGAAGTACAGTCTGGATCTGAAATGACTGCTGTTTTCCACAGGGCTATATACCAATCACAAATTGACTAGGGTTAAGTGTGTAGGGGTCAATGTTATTTAGCTTGTGGCTAATATACTCAAAAATAATCATACACACACATAAGAGGCTGACCGATAAGTGGGAGTTTGTTGGCAGTTGTGTATGTGTGCCTCTGTGTGTGTGTGTGTGTGTGTGTGTGTGTGTGTGTGTGCGTGTGTGTGTGTGTACGTGCGTGTGTGTGTGTTTAGATGTCGGCGTCTCATACAGGACATTCATGGTTAAAGTACCTTGGATGTCATCGTTGAATGTGCAGTACTTGTTGCGGTACTTGTTCAGCAGACGGAAGGCGTTGACATTCGCAAAGTCCTCAAACTGGATGAGACAGTCCATTCCATACCTGGGGAGAGAACATGGCCCACGTCAGAGAGAGCAGCATTCACACTCAAACTTCCAGACAGAGAGGGTGTCCTCTCTGTCTGGAAGAGTCTGCCGGGTGTTATTTGGGAGTGGGGGGGGGGGTGGCAGAGCATGGCATTGATCATCGCCCACTCCCTCAAACGGTGTTCCTCTGTGGCTCAGTTGGTAGAGCATGGCGCTAACAACGCTTAGGTTGTGGGTTTGATTATGTATATACTGGCAATGTAAGTCGCTTTGGATAAAAGCGTCAGCTAAATGGCGTATATTATTATATAATATACATATTGTATTGGCCAAAGATGCAGGTTTCTGTCATGTTCTCTCATATTTTGCCCTGCATAAAGAAATTGTCTGTGATCATGTGCTTCTGCTTGTCTGGTCTCATCATTGGAGCCCCTTGTGCACAAGGGGAACATAGGAGCCATGACAGTTCTGTCCTGAAGGGGACGCTCTTACACAGCTCAGGAGTTCAAGGTACAGCATACACTCCAGAAGAACAAAACGTGTGGAATCAGGCGCTCCTGAGGGCTAGGTGTGTCTGCGCATACAGTACATGGGATTATTATAACACTTATTTTCGTAATAATCTGTAACTCCCGCCGCTGTTGCCAAAACTGCTGCTACTGAAAACAAATATCCACCCATGTGATATATGAATAGGATTAGCCTCCAATAAATCAGTCAAAACCTTCATCTTTGACAGACATGGTAATTTATTATCCGTTCTGTACACAGCTGCCGCTGTCAGATTAGAGGAGGCAACGCTTTAATCATCTGCTAATATATACAGAGAATACATACCGGTGAACTATTTATTTGGAACCGGTGTGTATTAGGGGCCGACTATTATTGGAGACACCGTGCTTATTGGACGTTCCAGTACGATTCTATGAATATAAAACAAGCATGTGATAGTAATATAATATATGCCATTTAGCTGACGCTTTTATCCAAAGCGACTTCCAATGCAGTGAGTGCATACATTTCAGTATATATGGTCCCGTCGGGTATCAAACCCACGACCTAAGCGTTGTTAGCGCCGTGCTCTACCAACTGAGCCACAGAGGGCCAGACAGGGCCAGACAGGGCCTGATAGTGTGTGTAGGGAACCCAGCCATCCACTTTGTCAGCTCATTAGGAACCAACGTGATTCTCAGAGGACCAGGCGGCTTCCCTGACACCTTGTTCACTGACACATTCTTCCTCTGCGTGGAAACCAATGAAACACCTGTTCTAAAGGTTGTTAGGCAAGTTACGACCCCTTTCAAGGAGGGAGGTCCAGCGACCACAAAGGAAAAGAGCCCCTCTAAAACACTCTGTTTGATGGAAGGAATACAAAGCCCACCCACGCCTCTAGTAAAGCAGCGCCAGTTTGTTTCACTAGCTAATCCTCAGTCAACCTGATATGCCGCACAGCAACATCTCAGCCTGTCTTCCATCAATAAAAAAAAAACAATCAGCAAAAACATCACACATGAAAGGATATATATATATATGAGTCCCTAAATTAGCCTTAGCAGGGTGCCACTG
>NC_139664.1:17136704-17166704 GCF_951799395.1 Argentina silus
AGGGGATGGATAGGGGGTGACGGGGGGGGGATACCTGTCTGTATGAAAAAGCCCACCCAACATACAGACAAACAGCACATTGTCCAGGGTGACATCATCAGCTCTTATTACAGTGTGTGTGTGTGTGTGTGTGTGTGTGTGTGTGTGTGTGTGTGTGTGTGTGTGTGTGTGCATGCAAATGCATGTGTTTGTGTGTGTGTGTGCATGCGCGTGTGTGTATGATTGTGACAGAGGTTATACCAGGTGAAATCAGCCACAGAAAAGAAATGTAATAACTGAGATTGGGAGCGAGATGAACTCTGTGAGGTCTAACTTTCCCAAATAAGCCTCTCCGAGTGCCAACTCCTCTCAGATGACAGCATAATGGAGAGGGAAAATGTCTGTACCCATACAATATGTGTGTGTGCACAGAAACATTTACTTTGTTTAATCTGAGTGAATGCTGTCCCAGATACCGCCTCCTAACTGACTTCATTAAGTCAATAAATCACAATGGAATCTGACGTGTGTGTGTGCGTGTGTGTGTGTGCGTGCGTGTGTGTGTGTATGTATGTGTATGCATGTAAGAGAGAGAGAGAGAGAGATGTCCAGGTACCAGGGATCTATAGGGATTAGCGGCGGTTTACACAAGGGATTACACACTTTCCGCATTCCTGGGTTAGGGTTCCATCTGGAGAGGAGAGCACATCCGAAACGCCTTAGTTGCCCCCCAAGCACATCCTAAATGCCTTACGCCGCCCCCCACACGACACTTCCCACACGTCCTACACATCAGCGTCAGCATATCCTGCTGTCTGCTGAACACATTCCCCTTCTAAATCAGGGGAGGCTGGTGGAGGTAGAAAATCGAAGGACGGGGCTCATTGTAATGCGTGGAACGGAATGAGGAATGGTACCGAACCACAAGGACAGGCTCATTGTAATCCATCCCATGCATTACAATGAGCCTGTCCTTCGATTTCTACCTCCACCAGCCTCCCTTGCTTCTAACCTACATGGTACAATGTACAACCCAAACACACAGGGAGCAGGAGGGAACAGAGAGAGAGAGAGAGAGAGAGAGAGAGAGAGAGAGAGAGAGACAGAGAGAGAGAGAGACAGAGAGATCCAGTAATAAGACTTTCATGGTGAAAAAGGGCCCAGAGGCTGAAGGCAGCCAGCCTGACCTCTGTGCAGGAGTCTAACCTCTCCATACCAACCCAAGGGCAGGAGTAATCCTGTAATAATAGGCATCATTTCATCAATTAACTACCGCCTGGCCCCAGCAGCCCCAGTACCTCCAGCCCTCCAGAGGAGCTCCACATGGCTTAAGACACACAGCCAGTCCATTTATCCTATTACATCTCATTGGGGCTGTCAACTCTTCAGAATAATGGAAAAATGGGAAAAGGTTGTCATGGCCAAATAGACTACAGTGCAACCCTTTAGTTCTCTTAAGAGATTGCGTAACGTACACACACACACACACACACACACACACATACACACACACACACACACACACACACACACACACACACACACACACACACACACACACACCTAATCTGTGCCCCCTGTGTATGTGCCTCTTGTGTGTGTGAGTGAGTATGTGTGTGTGTGTGTGTGTGTGTGCGTGTGTGTGTGACGTCTTTCCTTCATCTGTTTCCGATGGAGTGCTGGCTGACGACTGATCTGTGTTAAAAGCTGTCATATGCTGTTCCTCAGGCAGGTGAGGTGATTTGTAAGGTGAATGTGTCTGGCCTGCGGTCCCCTCTGCCAGACCCTGAGCTCCGGCCTGCAGAGTGTGACATCCCTCTCTGTGATCCTGCAGCTCCACATCTGGAAACACTTTACAGGTTTGGCAAACAACAGACAGATAGAAGAAAGCTGCATCTCCTCTGAGAGAGAGACAGGAAGAGGTACACCACACACAGGTCTCCACACACACCCCCCGGACACACACGCACACACACACGCAAGCAAGCACACACCAACACACAACAGACCATCACGCACGCACGCACGCTCACACACACACACACACACAAAAAAAACACACACACACACACACACACACACACACACACACACACACACACACACACACATACACACACACACACACACACACACACACACACACACACACAGACAGATAGATGGGAAGACAGACACCAAAGTCCACTAGAGTTGGAGTGTCTCATTTCATTGCCATGGCTGATTTTAGGTACCCATAAAACAGACACAAAATTCCATGAAGACAGAGATTAACAGGGACGGCAGACAGACTGAGAGGGAGACACACTCACACACCACAGTCCAACACACTCACACACACACACACACACACACACACACACACACACACACACACACACACACACACACACACACACACACACACACACACACACCACACAATCCTTTTGTGCTCTGTTATGCTGGCAGCAGGTACAGTAGGGAGTGTATTGAGGACACAGACACAGAGCAGTGGCTCAAAGGCCCAGCTTGTTAAAGTTCTGTTTTGACGCCTATAAAAGTCCAGAGCTTGTTGACGTACAGCCATGCTACCACTGATCTGGACCGGCCTCATACTGAGGCCTTCAGCAGACCGGATGGCCATTCTGAGCCAAAACCAAACCAAAGAATAGAAGAGAAATGCAGAGAGGATGTGTGTGGTGTGTATGTGTGTGTGTGTGCGTGTGTGTGTGTGCGTGTGTGTGTGAGAGTGTGTGTGTGAGAGTGTGCATGCTTGCGTGTGTGCCTGTGCACATACTGTAGAGAAGGATGCATGGAGACTCTATTACAGGACTGGAGTAAAAGGTAGTGGCATGAACCCCTTTGGGGATGTGAGGTGAGGCAGAGTTGAGTTGAGGGGGAGAGAATCTGGCAGAGAGAGAGAGAGAGAGAGACAGAGAGAGAGAGAGAGAGAGAGAGAGAGAGAGAGAGAGACAGAGAGAGAGAGAGAGACTGTAATCCCCTCCAGCTACCAACTGTACTTAATGCAGTAATGCTATATCTTTTATGGAACTTCTCAAAGGGCTTTTTTATGCCTCGTTTATGATTATGAGAAAGTTCTGTTTCGTCTCTGTGCGGTTTGATGAAGTGTGAACTGGGACGGGGTCGACAGAGAGGGACGTGGAGAGAGAGATCTGAAGAAACTGAGACCCTCCAGAGTGAGAGGGCCGCTCTTTGGCAGGGCTGAGGGGGGCTAGTCTCTCTCATGCTGCCTGTCTGTCCAACTCTGCTCTCCCTCCCTCCCTCTCTTTCCCCCCCTCCCTCTCCTCCCCCCTCCCCTCCTGTCCTCTATCCACCCGTCTCTCACCCTGCCTCTCTCTCTCTCTCTTGCTGTCAACCAAGAAGTATCTGTCTCTCATTCTATCCCCCCCCCCCCCATCATCATTTCTGACAACTGCTATTGTCCCTCCCGTGTGGTATGAGTCCCAACACACCCCTTCACCCCTGCTCTCCTCACACGGTGCTGGAGAGTAGAGCTCCACCAGAGGGACAGTGAGGAGAGCAGGCCTGTGTCCAGGACAGTGCAGGGCGGCTTAGACAGAGAGAGAGAGAGAGAGAGAGAGAGAGAGAGAGAGGCGTCAGCTGTGGTCAAACAACAAGCAACACACCCTTGGACCAGGGATGACATAGGCGAGAGTACACAGAGTTTAAATATAGACGTGTGCAAGTACATGTGCACGCGCACACACACACGTGACACACACACACACACACACACACACGTGACACACACACGTGACACACACACACACACACGTGACACACGTGACACACACACACACACACACACACACACACACAGACTATTCTTAGGTTAATCATCCTTAATTTAATTAGAGTGGACCCAGTGAGGATCGTCTTTCAGCTGTGGCCATACAGAAGACCACTGTGATAAAGAAGGAATGACCTAGGGCAGGAATTTCAGGGGGGCTCCACCCCCAATACAATTCAGGGCCCCCCTATAACACTTGAAATATCAATGTGGGCTCTCAAAAAAGAAAAGGTCTAAGCTCGGCACCCAAAAGAGTCGATGTGTAATTGGAACCCTGGAAAGACCTGGGCTTGCCTCTGCTACAGGGTTGGCTGGCAGTGGTACTGTTGCCTGGTAGGTTGGCAAGAGAGAGAGGTGCTTTCCTGGCTGGCACTGGCCTATGGGGCTTACCTTACTTATGTAAAGGGTGTTTCCTGGTGAGAGTTGTCCTTTTCTTGGCTGTCATGGTTGGAAATTGGGTAACTGCTTACCGGGCTGGACAGTACTGTGTTTGAGTGTTGTTTTAACTGCCATATAACACCCTTGGCATTTAAAATGTGACATTAGTCGTTAGACGCCAATGCAGTATTGGGTGTTGTTGTCAATCGTATTTCCAGTCAATGTCAATGTTCTGGTCCTGTTCGTAACACAGTTTAACATGCACATGACACCAAGCAAAAAAAAGAATAAAAAAAAGAATGTGTCTATTTGGATAATAAATCTAGGGCAATAAAGCTAGTGTGAAAATGATGAGTTACACAGTAGCAGCTTATTGGCTGTTTCCCTGTATCGCCTCCCCCTCTGTCCTCTTACCTCGTTGTCCGTGCCCACGTCCATCATGACTGGCAGACACTGCTGGGGCGCCATGCCTCCGCAGGCCGTGTAGAGCGCCAGCTTGCCCACCGGGATGCCCATGCCGTAGCAGCCCAGGTCCCCCAGGCCCAGGATCCTCTCTCCGTCCGTCACACACACCGCCTGTCAGTCACAATAACACACACCTGTCAATCATCTACCAGAGGCCAATCACACGCACGATCGGTCAGGAAAACGTTCCATCGCATCCCTCCCGTCAATCGTTTACCAGAGGCCCAATCGCATGCGTGATCGGTCAGAAAACATCTAATCGCATCACACCTGTCAATCATTTACCTGAGGCAATCACATGCATGATCGGTCAGAGCAGCTTGTACATGACACTGGATAAGAGAAGTCTCGGAATCACTAAGTTACTAAAGTAACACTACTGGCTTTCTTATCTAGCGCCATTCACAGGCTGTACATTGACACTCAAGTTTCAAGTCTCAAGTTTCAGGTTTCAAGTTTATTTGTTGAGTGCAGGGAGTAAAATTCTTGGGCTCGGTTTCTTGACAATGCAGCATACAAACACAAATAATACAAATAATACAAATAATACAAATACGCAGTAGTGCAATGAGGTAGGACAAGACAATAAGTAACATCACAGATAACAGTGGCCATTATCATCAAATCAGTCTCATAAATAAAGCCATGAGTAAATGAAACATACGACATAGCAGGAAATATTCCAACCAATAGCATTATCCCCCTCTCCCACGCAACCGCACCCGACAACCCACCAATCCTGCGCCTCCGTCTCCCCTGTAGGTCTGACCCTGCTTCACCCAGCCCTACCATGCACTCTCTCGTGAAACACTGAACAAGCTCACCGGTGTGTTTCACAATGGAGAACCTAATGATTGCACCGCGCCAACTGATCACCAGAGGCGTTCGATCGCAAAACGAGCTATTTTGTATGTTTTCCGTGATTATTCTGTGACGACTCTGGCACCGTTCTTTTACTGCCTTGTTCCACTGCGCTCTCACCCCGCATCCAGGCATGACGTCATCAGCCTCATAACCTCTCTAACCGCTTAACGAGCATTCTATCGATATCGTTAAAGGTTTACGATGCTGTTTTTTATTTTATTTTTATTTTTTTACCGAGAAACTCTTGTTATTATTTTTGGCCAATATTTCTACGGCAAGGCTTATTGATTTGTTTCCTGGATTGACTCTCTTCTCACTTGCCCTTCTCTTATTAGAACAATGTCAGTAGGACGTGTCGGTTGGTTCTGGCGATAAGACATTGTATGAATATGAGCCGGTATGTCAGCAGAGCTGAGGTAAATACCGTGGCGTTGACAGCTGTGAGCAGGTGGGAGAGCGGCAGCGACTGGAGCCGGTATATCTGTACATGCCAGGAATACTTGGAGCATTGGTCATACTGTAGCCTATATACCCAGATCGTGACTTGCACATAACTGCACTGGAATCGGAAAATTACAGCTCCGGGGGGGGTTCTACATGAGCCCAATTCTCCCTGAACGTGTGGACTTTGTTCACTCCCTCTCGTGTGTTTAAAAGCATGGGATCGATGGTAACACCATCGTGATTACTACTATTATGAGGTTCTTTTAGATCGATCGATAGGGGAAACTGTAGGAAAATGGTTGAACATCGGGACATAGCAATGGCCACATTGTCCATGCATATGTGGACACTGACTGACCACAGAGATATATGTTCTATCTCTATCTACGGCTCTGAGGGATCAGGAACACCAAACTCCTAGGCCATCACACAGGACAACCAAGAACCAATCAAACAGAAGCAGACAATGCCCCCCCGGTGGAGACGAAGACTTACGCGTATGTCTTTCTCTGGCCAGCTCTGGAGCAGCATGGAGATGTGAGTGCGGTCGTGAATGGTGATGAAGAGCCCCCTGGGAACAAAACAGATGAGAGGAGAGACTCTTGAGTGAGAGAGCAGAAGATAAGGCACTACAAACACTGTTTACGTTTTCACTACGGGCATCAAAAACAAGCATCAGGAGACACACAAGTCACACAGAGACATCAGGAGACAGTCACACAATCATATCAAACGAGACACAGTCAGAGAACAGAACACAGAGACATCCCTTCAAGATCTAACGACTACAACTCCCAACAGCACAGGACACCAGAAAACGATTGATCTTTCACAATGTGCATCTTAAACAAACATAAGGGAATCCAGCTCTGGTCTCTACGTAGTCGCCTTCGATAAAAAAAAAACCTGTATTTTCTTTTCAAAACCCTTTGCTTTCATTGGATACCTGAGTTCATGCTAGTGCCGATCTGGATTCTAAGCTTCGCTTCAGAGGCTGTTTGATGTTTAGATCCGTTTCGTGCACATAGCCAGCCTGTGCTGTAATACCCCACTCAGAACAGACGTCACCTGGTAAACCAATAGCTGGACCGAGGACCCTGGCTAGAGAGTCTAGAGGGGACCCCTGGACCCCCAGGATGAGGGGGAGGATGCCCCTGGAATCTAGATGGTGGTCTTGGGTCAGTTTGATGTTTTCTCCACTTAATGGCTATGGTTAGGAATTGAGGAGGGGAATTAATATATCCCTGGAGATGTGCCCCCAACTGCCACCCCCCTATCCCACCTCTCCGTTCTTCCACCCTACTACCCCCCCCCCCCCCCCCAACCCATTTTGGCAGATGTGTCCTTTGCTCCAGGAGAAAACCCAGGATGAAGAGATAAGCTCAGCCCTAGTGTGTGTGCACGTGTGTGTGTGTGTGTGTGAATGTGTGTGTACGTGTGTACATGCATGCGTGTGTGTGTGTGTGTGTGAATGTGTGTGTACGTGTGTACATGCATGCGTGTGTGTGTGTGTGTGTGTGTGTGTGTGTGTGTGTGTGTATGTGTGTGTGATAGAGATGATAGTGTGGTGGGTTTAAGGGGTCTCCCCCCCGCCCCGACACCAACCCATCTGGTCATGATGTAGAGGAGGCACATATCACCACCACATGTGTCAGCAGCAGTAAAAAAAACAAACATCTCTATTTGTACAAATCTGCTCATAAATGTAGAAACAAGCCATCACAGGTCAAATCTGGTGGAAAATGAGAGGGGAGACCGTCAAGCTCCAAACAGCCCGAAACACTGTTAAAAAGACTGGAATGCCGCAGGAAAATACAGAGAGCAGAAGAAAGAAACATAAAAATGTCACATAAAAAATGCTCTGATAACTTGAAGCTTGACCCCACTGTCATGACTGGCGATTCACTTATCTAGCGAGCATATGTCACTACGCAAACCTTCGCTGAATAACATGCCATTTCAGCACGAAAACGTTACAACACCAACTCCACTCCAGTGGTTATGACACTATTTCAGGCGTCATCAAGTTTTCCGAGATCTCGGGACCAAGAACCACTGGCCTTGAAGGTTTGAGAGCTAGCCTTCTGGATCAGGACCCACTGGGCCACAGTGTACTGCTGTAGAGAATAGGCTCGGCACGAGGTCTGATAGAATGAGGTGTCACATTTCTTTCCCTTGAGAACATTCTAGACGTCAAGCCGCTCTACATCATATCTGTTGGAAACGGAGACCTCCGTGAGTTGAGTCTGGAGTCTTTGGGTTCGTTTCCATGGCGTGTGTGTGTGGGAGTGTACAGTTTGTGCATGCGCACGTGTGTGTGTGACATAGTGGTTAGATGTTATATGTGAGTGTGTGTGTGTGTGTGTGTGTGTGTGCATGCATGTGTGCATGTGTGACTGTGTGTGTGTGTGTGTGTGTGTGTGTGTGTGCAGGGCTGATAGAAGATCAGTCAGTATGGAGTCCACTTGAATTAAAGATAGATCCCTAAGCCCCACACGTCACTCACCCTGGGGCTCGACATATTTGGTCTCAGTAGGTAAACAGTGTGTTCTCCTGCCACATCTCTCATCAGCCTGAGTCCCTGTTTCCACACCAACAATAGAGAGAGAGAGAGAGAGAGAGAGAGAGACGGAGAGAGAGAGAAAGAGAGCGAGAAGGTAGAAAGCAAGGAGAAGATGAAAATAATAGTTAAAAGGGAAAGAAAAAGATTGAGAGAGAGAGAGACAGAGAGAGAGAGAGAGAGAGAGAAAGAGAGAGACAGAGAGAGAGACGGAGAGAGAGAGAGAGAGAGAGAGAGAGAGAGAGAGAGAGAGAAGGTAGAAAGCAAGGAGAAGATGGAAATAATAGTTAAAAAGGAAAGAGACAGAGAGAGAGAGAGCAGACTGTGTTTAAACAAAACTGGACCGAAAAACATCCGTGGTCCTCGGTCACACTCAACTTTAAACTCCACCAGCCCTGGGTCAGCCACCAAATGGAAGCACTGACGCTCACCAACAACACACAGGGCATAGTTTGACCGTAGTCAAACACATGCACACACACAAACACACGCGTGTCCTGTTTGAAGCGTACGTACCATCGGGGGAACATTTGCTCAGTCTGTGTGACGTTTGAACAGCTGTAGAGAGCTGTGGAGGAGCTGGATCAGTGTGCGTCATGTGTGTGTGTATATGTGTGGGTGTGCGTGTGCATGTGTGTGTGTGTGTGCAGACTAGTCTCCTACTTAAATTGTGTGCCTATATACACTAGTACACATTCCCAGTTGCGTGCCCTGGTTGACGCACAAAGCTATACTGGCAGGAGGTTTAATGAGGAGACTGTGTTGGTGTGTGTGTGTGTGTGTGTGTGTGTGTGTGTGTGTGTGTGTGTGTGTGTGTGTGTGTGGCTTGCTACGTGTGTTTGCCAGGAGCGAGCCAGGGGCTGAGCTGCTGCCAGTGGCAGGGCTAGCTAGGGGTCCAGGGAAGGAAGGGTGTCTAGGGCTGGATATAGGAGCCAAGCATACTGTGAAACACTGGACCTCATTTCCTTGTTTTAATACCAGAAACATGTATCATTAGAGTAATCTCTCTCTCTTTCTCTCTCTCACTTTTCCTCTCTGTCTCTCCATGTCTATCCCTCTGTCTCTCTCTCACCTCTCTTCACTGCTGTCAGGGGAGTCGTTGACCCCCCGTGACCCCTGAGAGGAAGGGGTGGAGGAGAGAGGGATGATGGAGGAGTGACATCTCTCCTCTGACCCCCCTCCCTCTACAACTGCTGACCAGCCCCTGAAGAACACCCTCTCCCACCCCATATCTAAAGTCATTGTTTTATATACAGAGAAGGCCCTTCTTCAGATGGACTTCAGTTTCACTGAAGGCTTGAGGTCTATATTCCCTCATAAGAGAGCGTTTCATCTGGACTGAGATTTCCATTGGCCCTGACCTCCACACTCCAGAGGCGGGCCATCAGGGCCAGCAAGGCCTTCTCTGCTGGCCTAAAGATTGTCAGAATCAGAACATTATATGTTCATAATTTAATATATATTTTCATTAATGCTATATGTATTTTCCAAAGTTCATTCCCATCAGTTTATTAACGTCATTTCATTGCTACTCCCTCAGTTGCTGGCTTACAGCGTCGAGGGAACACTGTATTGTAACTCTCATAGGTGTTGAGCCTCATGTTAAATCACTTTATTCCACTAAAGGTTATTGTCACTGTGAATATGGGGCGGTTATGTCAAATGACAATAGCCTATAGCCCTAGTGTCATGGTGAGGTTATTAGAAGGCAGCTTAATTGCGAGAGGATAGCACTGACGGCCTAAGGTGTAAAATACACGACCCGCCACTGGTTTCTAATGAAGGTTACTTTTAATTACCTCACTCTTGCATCAGTAGGTTCACCATCATATATTAGATCATAGAACTCAACCACAAATGCAGGGGTTTATTGTGTCCACCTCATAAGTCTGTATGTGTTTGTGTGTGTGTGTGTGTGTGTGTGTGTGTGTGTGTGTGTGTGTGTGTGTGTGTGTGTGTGTGTGTGTGTGTGTATTCAATTATTACAAAGCAATGTGGTATGTTTATGATAAAAGAGATTCATCCATCTGACATGATATATTCAACTCTACATGCTAAACATACTCTTCATAACATGTATGAGAGAAGTGTCACAGGCCTACACTGTCATTAGCGTAAATGCCATCGCAAAGACTTTGCCAAACACAATATCTCTGCCGTAGAAATGGTCCATTCCTTGAATATCTATTCTCACCCAGATAAGCTGAAAGCAGCATTACACCCTAGCAAACAGTCTAGCGAATACCTCTCGGTTTCACTTATAACAAACCTGTTCGAAATGTTCGGAGGTTTCTCAACGAAACGGCATGTATTTAGCATACTGTCCGAAACCACACAGACGCGCAATACTGGGCCCATTGCGCACCTGCCTTGCCCGCTCTTTTTTCAAACAGAAAGTAGGCCAGACTTGCACTGCCAACTTGTCTCGTATACAATTCTTGTGTAGACATACTTAGCTTATAAAGACATGAAAATAAAATAGCTAACGATGTGTGAGTGTGAGTGTGATGTGAGTGTGTGGGCCAAAGCAATTTTGCGAAAACTTCTTTTACTGTAGCTAAATGTGTCACTAATAGAATTCCATAGAATTCCTTTATTGCGTAATGCTATGTAATCGAATGTTGCAGTTGCGAGGAATCCGAATCCATCTCTTCGATAGAGCATCACAATACAGACACATTCTTATCACTTCTGAAGAACTCGAATGAATTAATTAGTTCTTCTTTGCTCGCAAACAAGACAGTCGCACAGCGATAACCTTACATTTTTACAATATTAATTACGGACGACAATGAACGACCATTACTTTTCAGGTGAGAAAAGGAAATTATAATTTAAATTGTAGTTTTAAAATGCAGACTTGTATTGAAAATGTGCATGTGGGTTATCATAAATGTAAGTGTGCTCAAATTGGCTCAAATCACTGTATACTGTTTTTCTTGTTACCAAGCAATACAAGAAACAAATACTGTTGAATATGTCAGGCATTGGTGTAGGGTTTATCATTAATGACTTTTAAAATACTTCTGAGAGGGGAAAATGACATGTTTGTTGTCAAATATCCTTTGCCTTCAGAGACAATATCAGTTGTGTTTACCCTATGTTTCCATGGTGTTTCTTTCAGTCTTCTCAAATGAGAGTATGAATCAACTCAATGCCCTCAAAGGGCCTGACAGCCAATACATTGCCCAGTGCTATGCTGAGATGGTGGGAGAGAAGTATTGCTATGCCCCAGCAGGCTGTGAGGACTTCCTACTCTGGGTGGATGACTGTTCCCCAGCCTCACCCCACACTCTGGATGACTGTTCCTCAGCGTCACCCCCCACTCTGGAGGCCAACCTGCACGCTGCTGGCCAGGCAGCCCTTGACAGCATGGAGTGGGAGACGAAGATGACCGTGGATTCTGCTGAGTTTCAACTCCTCCTAGCGATGGGAGAGAAGTATGAACAGATCTGTTCTGCTACCAGCCTGCTTCCTTCTGGCGAGCACCTCAAGCCAGCATCAGTGGTTGACATCAGCCTGCTCCAAGGTAGTGAGGACATCACACCAGCAGCAGTCAGTGGTACTAGCCTGCTCCCCCAGGCCAAATCCATGTCCCAGTCCTTCCGTGAGCTACTAGGTGAGAAATACTTATATGCTCCAGCAGCCTGCGACAGCTCTCTGCTCAGGGTGGATGAACGCTCCCCATCCTCACCCCCCACTCTGGGCACCAGCCTCCAGCCCGGAGCCTCAGGTGTGGCAGGCCTTGACAGCATGGTGTGGGAGCCCATGGTGATAATGGACTCAGCTACTATTCAACTCCTGCTGGAGTTGGAAGAGGAACATGAGCAGAGCGGTTCTGTTACCAGCCTGGTCCACCCTGGTGAGGACCTCAAGCCTGCTGCAGTGGTTGACACCAGCCTGCTCCACCCTGGCAAGGACCTCATGTCCAATGCAGCCAGCCTGCTTCTGTCAAGTGAGGAGGTCAAGTCTTCTGAAGCCAACGTGCTTCAGCCTAGCCAGGACCTGAAGCCAGCAGTGACTGACACCAGCCTGGTCAACTCTAAACAGGACCTCAAACCTGCAGTGATTGACACCAGCCTTCTACAGGCAAGTGAGGACCTCAAGTCCAGTGCAGTCAGCCTGCTTCAGCGTGGCCAGGACCTGAAGCCAGCAGTGACTGACACCAGCCTGGTCAACTTTAACCAGGACTTTAAACCTGTAAGCAGTACTCCTACTGTCCTTCTCTGTTACACTGTTGCACTGTTTATTCTCATTATAGATCTTTATTAACACATTATTCATCTTTATTTATCCTGTATGGATCAATATTTTCATGTTAACAATGTCATTATCAATGTGAAAATGAAATAATGTGTTTCTTTTTGCTCATTGAAATGTGATGGTAAAATGTTCATGCAATTGTCACTGAATTACACATCTTGTCAAAACAGTATTGAATGTAAAACAAGTTGTGTGATAACAACTAGTTGTAAATGGGACGCTGGAATATCCAGTTCATAGCTGTTCTGTAAAGGTTTATTTCTGTAATTTCTCCTCACCCTTTTTATGGCAAAGGTCATGGCCGCCCTAAAGCCAGCAGTGATTGACACCTGCCTGGTCAGCTCTAACCAGGACCTCAAACCTGCAGTGATTGACACCAGCCTTCTACAGGCAAGTGAGGACCTCAAGTCCAGTGCAGCCAGCCTGCTTCATCCTAACCAGGACATCAAGCCTGCTGCGGTGGTTGACACCAGCATGGTCCACCCTGGTGAGGACATCATGTCCAGTGCAGCCAGCCTGCTTCCGTCTGGTGAGGACATCAAGTCCAGTGCAGCCAGCCTGCTTCCGTCTGGTGAGGACATCATGTCCAGTGCAGCCAGCCTGCTTCAGCCTAGCCAGGACCTGAAGCCAGCAGTGACTGACACCAGCCTGGTCAACTCTAACCAGGACCTCAAACCTGCAGTGATTGACACCAGCCTTCTACAGGCAAGTGAGGACCTCAAGTCCAGTGCAGCCAGCCTGCTTCATACTAACCAGGACATCATACCTGCTGCGGTGGTTGACACCAGCCTGGTCATGTCCAGTGCAGCCAGCCTGCTTCCGTCTGGTGAGGACATCATGTCCAGTGCAGCCAGCCTGCTTCAGCCTAGCCAGTACCTGAAGGCAGCAGTGACTGACACCAGCCTGGTCAACTCTAACCAGGACCTCAAGCCTGTAAGCAGTACTCCTACTGTCCCTCTCTGTTACACTGGTGTACTGTTCATTCTCATTATAGATCTTTATTATCTTTATTAACACATTATTTATTTATTTCACAACTAGTTGCTGGAATATCCAGTTCATAGCTGTTCTGTAAAGGTTTTTTGCTGCATTTTTTCTTCTAAGGTCATGGCCACCCTAAAGCCAGCAGTGACTGACACCTGCCTGGTCAACTCTAAGCAGGACCTTAAACCTGCAGTGATTGACACCAGCCTTCTACAGGCAAGTGAGGACCTCAAGTCCAGTGCAGTCAGCCTGCTTCAGCCTAACCAGGACATCACGCTTGCTGCAGTGGTTGACACCATCCTGGTAAAGCCTACTAAGGTGAAAGGAAGGAAGAAAGGAGGTGGATGCTTCTATGGCCTTTGGAGAGGCATTCGAAGGGGTCGAGGAAAAGACAAATCTGTAAGCAGTTTTTTGTTGGCCGTTTGTTATTATCTTGTAACACTGTTATTGTCTGTTACACTGTTGTAATATTTACTCTCATCAAGCAAGTCATGCTTGGTTGACGCTGTTATCATCAGTGTGAACAAACTGTGTATACAGAAATGTGATGTGAAGAACGTGTTGTATAGAGTAGCTGGAATAGCCAGTGAAAAGTGTTCTTTCTTTTTCTAAGGCTAACCTCGTTGCTACAGGAGCAGAGGACAGGCAGAGGACATAGTCCTCAGGACATAGTCCAGGAGCAGAGCTGCAGCTCTCGTGAATACTGCAAGCCGTTCATGGTTGGAGAGTGACACCTGTTTCTCCTTTGTGTCCCCCCCCCCCCCTCTCCTCCTCTCCCACCTGTCACAACAAATTTATATTTCTACTTCAGTAAAATTATTTCATTGCATTAATATGTATTTTGTCCAATATGTTTTGTCTTATTGACACTGTTATGAGTTTCTAACAGAGGCGGGCCTCAGGGCCAGCAAGGCCTTCTCTGCTGGCCTAGAGATTGTCAGAATCAGAAAATTATATTTTTATATAAGATTTATTTAAACTTTCTTTCTTGACGTTTAGATTTTTAGATGTAGTGCTTTAGATTTTTTGTTTAGATTTTTACTTAGCCCTGTGTTTTTTTTTAACGCACAATGGCTGAAAGAGGAGAATAAATGGATTTGGTGGCAGAAAAGCCTTTTTGGAGAAGGAGCTTTCAAGAAAAGCTGGAAATTGTGAGGAAGGGTTCCCAGTCCCAGCCAGGGAAAGGATTTGTGCAGCACTTTCAATCGAGCAACTACGAAAGGTACACCTGGCTTACAGCGTCGAGGGAACACTGTATTGTAACTCTCATAGGTGTTGAGCCTCGTGTTAAATCACTTTATTCCACTCGATAAAGGTTATTGTCACTGTGAATATGGGGCGGTTACGTCGAATGACAATAGCCTATAGCCCTAGTGTCATGGTGAGGTCATTCGAAGGCGGTTGAATTGCGGGAGGATAGCACTGAAGGCCGAGGTGGAAAATACACGACCCACCACTGCCACACTCGGTATACACCCAGAATCTGTCAACACTGCATCTGGTGTTAGGTGTCAAGATAACAGTGGTCATATCAGAGTAAAAAGTCAAATTATGTTTTAACAATGTGTGAGACAGATGTATGTGTAGAAGGAATGTACAGTATGCAGAGACCGGTAAGGGGGGTGTGAGAGCTCACTGCCTCTGACCTATTATGTGAAAGGATGTGTGTGTGTGTCTGGAGGGGAGAGTGTGGCTACTGTAACAGAGTTATAACTAATAGAATGAATAGCGGTATAACTAGATGTTTACAGGGCAGTAGTGTTGAGCCTGGCTGGGTAGATCACACACACACACACACACACACACACACACACACACACACACACATACACACATGCACACATACACACACACACACACACACACACACACACACACACACACACACACACACACACACACACACACACACATACAGGGCTTTGGCGAGCTAGATCAGCAGCACCGCTGACCCCAAAACCAACCAGAAAACACCCCCCCCAGGGAGCCAGAGGGGGCCGCAAAAGAACACAGGCCCAGTCAGCACTGCTCCAGAGACTGACCCAAAACATCGCCAGAGCCCCGTAGAGAGACAAAACGATGACAGACCGCTGACCCGCGTGCTCAACAAACACCGGGCCCCAGGAGAAACTGGCCGCTCACCCAGAACACATCCGCTATCTCCCCCCCCCCCCACGTCACCCCCCCCCCACCCTTCACCACTCGCTCACCGGTCCTCATTAGTCATTACGTAACCTTTTCAAATGGCAGCGCTGTCACAGAGCCGCCCGCTGAGGGGACTGTGAGAAGGTGTGCACGGAGGGCTGTCACAACCTGGGCCAGCGTGGATTAAAACCCTCTCTCAGAGTTGAACCAGTCAAACCGAATACGTTTGTGTAAAGCACTCTGAAATGTCACCCAGAGAGGGAATGGAGAGAGAGAGTGAGAGGGAGAGAAAGGGAGGGAGAGAGAGAGAGAGGTTCTCAGTGCTTTTACAAGGCGTAGTGCCAAGGCCCAAACAGTGGGTTACATAAAACAGCTGGGAGAGTTTTGATCCATAACCCTCTTCATAGGCACTGATGCACTGTTAAAGAAGTGTCCTAAGAATGGACAGGAATACTGTAGGTATATTTAGAACAGGGGAGGCTGGGGGAGGTAGACATCGGAGGACAGGCTCATTGTAATGCAACAAAATGGTATCAAAACCTCATTCCATTCCATGCATTACAATGAGCCCGTCCTCCGACTTCTACCTCCACCAGCCTCTACTGATTCAGAGCCGAACAGTATATTAGGATTGTAGATAAAGGACTCTGTTCTGTCTGTCTCCGACTCTGGGCCCCAGCTTGTGATGGGTACAGCCATCTCCCAGCTGGAGCTGTCATAGGACCCAGACACCTGGTATTGTTAGACTAATGACAGACTCTGTAGTGCTGCTGTCACTGTTGAAATACTGGACGGGTTATGCAAAGAGAGGGGTTATATAACACACACACACACACACACACACACACACACACACACACACACACACACACACGCACACACACACACAGGGGCATGCGCTTGTGCACACACACACACACACACACACACACACACACACACACACACACACGCACACAGGTGTTATGCCCACAGAGGGCATAATGACTTACTGAACTTAATTTTTAAGCCCACATTTATAAAAAGATCTGTCAGCGGTATTTTGTGGAGAGGGCACATTGGCTGGACCAGGCAAAGACTTACCCCCCTATTCTCCCTAGTAAGCGGTTGCTTCCATTTTGCACAGAGCTGGGGCAGGACCTAAAAGTCTGAGATTTGATTGGCTGCAGCAGTAAATGGACGTGTTTTGAAACATGTAGATGATGTGATCTGATTAAACATTCCATACTGGATATATTGGCCATAAGCCAAGCCGGTAATAAGTCCTGACCTCTGTAACAGAGATAAAAACCCACTAGTCATGACACACACACGTCAGTCCTATGTCTCCCAGATGGGAGTAGGATAGTAACCCTACACTGACCTCTCACAGACATACAGATACTGTACTGTAACTCCCTGAGTCATGTAATACTAGCCTGCGTTCATCTACTGGACTGTGTCTCCGTGCTACACAATCATCCGACGGAATGGCTCTCGTTGCGTTCGGACTGGGTGATTTAGATGGGGAGTCTGTGTGTGTGTGTGTGTGTGTGTGTGTGTACTGTTGCTGAATTTAGATGGGAAAGAATGCAGGGACTGGTTATTAACAGTACAGCAGGCCACATGGAAGACCTTCTCTTTAATATTGCACAAAAACAGACCGATCTCCAAGATACTGCATACCCCCTGTCAGGACCGCCAGTCAAGGCAATAATTTATAAGAATACTTTAGTTGTTCCCTGGTGGGGTCATGAATTTACAATGCAGCTTCTAACAACAGCATTATTCCAACATTAACACAGCATGCTTCTTAAATCAGCCCAGCTGCTGGGAAATGAAGTAAAAAAAACAATACCGGTTCAGAGGGACCTCAGAGAAGCTGAAACATGAAGTCACCAATAACACAGATCAAACCTCTCCGATGTCCATTAGAAATGGTCCTCACCACACTGCCTTCAGCCCAGGGTCCAGAATACTAATGAAGATGTGGTGAAAACTTAAACCTTGAAGAATTCCCACCTTTTCATCCCCTGGCTATTGTTCACAGGAATAATTCTCTTCTTAGAATTGGAAACCATCTGTTTGGGGGATTTTGTTCATTTGGATCCACACACGGTCACAGTGTTGCCCCTATAACTAACAAAAACCACTCCACTTCATAATACCATGCAATAAACCAAATAACAATGGTGATACATGTTGTATTGTACATATTTAGACCATGGCCTATTAAGAATAAAGGGTTCTTGGATGCTTGGGTTTGGGTGTGTGTGTCCAACCATACATATTTAGCGTTTCTATTTGATTCTTATCATTGATAAATGTTCCAGTTCCCTCTTGCCGAACACTTTCTCAGGACAGAGCAGTGAGTGAGCGAGCAAGAGAGTGAGTGTGTGTGTGAGAGACAGAGAGAGAGGTGAATTTATAACACGTCAAATTGTTTTGCTCTTCAGTTTGTCCAAACCCAACAGAGAACACAGTGAACACCCATGTGACCCCTTTGTAGTGGTGAGTGGACTCTGTGGCACCCCTTAAACGATAATTCAAAAAAGTTCCTCTAAAGAGAAATCAAGCCTTTTGTTCTGTCTGAGGCCAGAATATATGGCTAAATGGTTCCCTTTGGACCAACTGTGGTTTTTGGAAAGCGCTCTGGTTTGTGTTCAAAATCAATAGGTCATTTGCTTCTGTCAAAAGACTGGAAAGACAGCCGTGTGGGGTCCAGAAGAGACCTAACACACACACACACACACACACACACACACACACACACACACACACACACACACACACACACACACACACACACACACACACACACACACACACGACATCCAACCGGATCGTCTGTCTCACTGGAGGGAAAGAGCAGTAAGAGTGAGAGGTAGTTTGATGCAAGGAGTGAAAGACAATGAGAGAGAGAGAGAGACAAACAGAGAGATATAGGTGGACAGGCAGACAGAAGGAGAGAGAGGGAGAGAGACTGACAGAGAGAGAGAATGAAAGAGAAAGAGAGAGAGAATGAAAGAGAGAGAGAGTGAGTCATTTCTATGACTGGATGTGGTATAAGACCACAGGCTAGAGAAAAGGACTGACGCTACAATATTTGAGCCATGAGGTCGATGGTTTCAGCTTTCTGTGTCCTCCTTCTCTTAGTGGTATTTAAATGAGCTAATGGCTTCTTTGTGGAGAGGAGGACAGTAAGTTCAACCCATCGGGAGAGTAAATCAGCTCCATGTGGAGTAAAGATGTCAAACTGCTCTCACTCTCAACAGACCGGTACAACAGAGGTCCACAGCCTACTGCAGCATCAACTACAGGCAACTACAGCCTACATACAGGCCTAAAAGAAAACATTGCCTGTGTGTTGACTAGAACAGCCTGGAGGTCAGTGTAGAGAGGTAACAGTAGTGTGTACTGTATCTGTGGTCAAGGTAGTGATGGAAAGCTGGGGAGGCAGAAATCAGTGAACCGCCTCATTGCAATGCATGGAACGGAATGAGTGTTTGATACCCTTCCTCATTCCTTCCATGCATTATAATGAGCCTGTCCTTCAGTTTTCTGCCTCCACCAGCCTCTCCTAATGCAAAGTGATCAGCAGGAGGTCCAGCCAGCCATGTCATTGTCAGGCAGACAAGATGGTTTACAGGCCCCAAAGCCCCTTGGTTTGGTCAAACTGGCCAATTCTGTAATGAACCATTAGCAAAGTGGTCAGAGAACTGTAGCTATTGGCATAAGGAATACGGAACAATCCATTCAAACAGCAGTGCGTAAACGTGCCAACCCATTGACTAAAATAAATCAGTACCATGCATTGCAAAAGGAAGGGGAAAAAGGAGTCAGAAGGGGGCATGGCACTGGCAGTGCCCATCAATAATCCCTTCTTATGCCAGGCCCTGTTCTGTTCTGTTCTGACATTTGCTCCGTTTTCCCAGTTTAAAAATAACTAATTACAACGGGACAGGCCAGCATCAAAAGAGGCTAAATATGCACCAGAGCTCTGGGAGATGGAAACGGATCCGGAGAACTGGAGACAGAGGCGGGGGAATTTGGACGGTGATCGGAAGGGAGGAATCCAGCATCAGCTGGACAAACCGTCCTCCTGCCTACTTTCTCTCTCTCACTCAAGCCCCCCTCCCTCCCTCCCTCCCCCCTCTCTCTACCCCCGCTCCCTCTCTCTCTCTCTCTCCGTGAGCCAGGAGTATGCAGAAAGACAATACACTCTCCTTCTTCTCCGGCCTCCTACCCTCTATGGCAGACTGTTTGACAGGATTCCATCGCATGACAAGTATTCTATTCCCACTGCCTCAACCGGATCACCCTTTTCCATAAAACCTGCAGAGCGAGACAATTCCCGTCCCCAACCTCGGAAAACTATAACCCATAACCCTATTCCAACCCCCCCACTACACGCCTCCACACACCCAGCCCTGAGTCACTCCGTTGTACTGAAGCCCGGTGAATTCAGCCCAAGTGTTCAGCCAAGCCAAAGCATCTTCCCACATGAGGCCTTCCAGGTTGGGAAAGGGATGGGACTGATGGAGCCAATGGTTCCGGAACAGGGGAGGCGGGTGGGAGGGAGGTACTGTCGAAATCAGAGGACGAGCTCATTGTCATGCATGGAACCGAATTCCTCGTTCCGTTCCTCCTTCCATTCCAGGCTAGGACTGGACAGGATGCTCATCCGAACTGACGGAGCCAATGGAGAGAGAGGGGCCAAAACGGACGCAGCAGCTCAGACATTACCAATTGGATAGGGCTGTCATCACACTGGATGACATGACAACAGATAAAAAGAACCTGCGCACAAACGGTATCACGAATGGAGCCAACCTGTATGAGTTGAAAATAACAACCAGGAATGGGGAGTGTTCTGTTCTGAGTGCACGGCCTGGATGTGATGAGAGAGACAGAGAGACAGAGAGAGAGAGAGAGAGAGAGAGCGACAGAGACAGAGAGAGACAGAGACAGAGACAGAGAGAGAGAGAGAGAGACAGACAGCGAGAGAGAGAGAAGGAAGGTCGCCAGGTAGCCAGACCGAGTATTTGACTGCCCATGGTCGGGGGGTGGGGGGGGGTGGGGGTGGGGATGGGGGTGTTGAGTTTCTCAGGCTTACATAACAGTGAAACAGAAGGAAAGTCCCTCTCCTCGACAGAGTCGTCACAGACCTGCTGAACCCAACTCTCGTTCAGATCCGTCTCAATCTCATCCGTCTCGTCTCAACTACGTTTTTCCATTCATTAGTCCTTTTTGCACCCATCATGACTTTCCCTGGCATGACCAACGCTCGCGTTTTGTGCGGGTTGAAACGCGCCTCCTAATGTGCACTGAAACGTATAGGATTTGATATTCGACCTTGTGCCAACGTGTCCGACGATCAATTACTGTGTGTTCGCAAAATGCTTGGATCAGGCCACGGGAGTCAATTGCATTACAGGAGGTTAGGCTTTCCACAACCTCACATGGGATGTCTCTTTTCAGGAAAAATAAAGTTTAAGTACCGTGAAAATGAGAGAGACAGGTCAAAACTACATATTATAGCATCGTTAAATACTGGAGAGTGCAACTATGATTTATGGTCCGTTATAGGCTTTCATACATTTACAGACAAATATGGATTCAATTTCAGCGATGACTGGGGCGATGCTGGGCAGGGTTGCAGCGGCGTCCTCCAGTTCAACAGATGGAGGGCAGCTTGAAACCAATGGCAGCTTGAAACCGATTCCGATTCCTTATAAGATACAGATGAGGAGATAATTAAGAACATTTATACGACAGAAAGACAGGCCGGGACAAACATCTTTTATGACAAAACATCTAGACATTTCATCCACAGTCCAGACGTTTCATCCCCAGAAGTAAGCACAGTACCATGCAGGCCTTTGTTCATCACTCACAATAATACCATAACAACATCATCATAACAATAACTTAAAATACTTTCCCAACCTTCTAACATACTGGACATTACACACACTTGTTTATTGTCTTTTCTGTGATTATACTTTATTTGACAGTGTGGCTATGACGTAGTAATAACACTGTCATAAGCATGATATGTTAAGAGGCATGGGGTAGTGACACACTTTTGAACCGATAGTAGCCTAGAGTTAAGGGGCCTTGAATGCATTCGTGCGAGTATGCATCTGGGAGTGTGATAGTGTGAGGGTAATGGAGTTCAATGGTTAGCGTGTAAAAGTGAGTAATACATAATACAAGAGTGAAAGCCACTAAACCATTCCTCTCCTTCTTATCTCTTGACTCTGTTTTCCCACAGCTTGAGGGACTGTGGGAACCAGGATCAAATTGCCCACAGAGCAAGTTATTGAAACTGACGGTTTTTAAACAACTCTTGGCTGTAATGCGGTTTCCACTGAGAGAAATACACAAGTTATTGCTGTTGATATAGTGGAGTATGTAATATAGTCTAAAAGGCCCGTAGGAACCGACATGGACAGGTCAGGGGGAAGTATGTTGAGGTAGAGTGACTTCAAAGAGGGGGACACATTTAACTGTGACATTTAACTAAAAACACCTCTACGGCCTGCCATTGAGAAAGAAAAAAAAAAACCCAGAAGAGTATGGATTTACATTTTACAGGCTATTAGTGAGCTAACCCTGGCATCATTAATCCATTCCCAAGCTAATAAAACAGCTCTTTAATCAGTTTCCAAACACTCTATGCTCTGATCATCTGTGCTGGCGATCATATAGCCAGCCAAACCTTCGGGTTGTTGTTAGTGGCCGGGCGGTATGGTGGCTGGCGCATTTTGATGACATGCCAGGAAGAGACAGGCCCTGTTCCATGTGTTTGCTCTGCTCCCCATTTCTCATTATGAAAATAATATTGTAAGACAGTGACTGGCAATAGAGACACTGGCAGAACTTGTGTTACTAAATATAAAAAGCCACAATGTGAAGGCTTCTGGTGTGTGTGTGTGTGTGTGTGTGTGTGTGTGTGTGTGTGTGTGTGTGTGTGTGCGTGTGTATGTGTGTGTATGTGTGTGTGTGTGTGTGTGTGTGTGTGTGTGTGTGTGTGTGTGTGTGTGTATGTGTGTGTGTGTGTGTGCGCGCGGAAAATGAACCTGTGCGCGTACGGGTGCAGTATGTGTGTGACTTTATCATCAACCCCGATCGCTTTTATTTAATTAATAATTAAAGGTTAATTCCATTCCTCCCTCTAAACTGTTTCTACTTCTAGGACTGCCAAGTACATAACAGCACCGCTAGTGTTTATAGACAAACCAAAGCTGTGAGCAGACGGGCTTGTCAAATCAAACACAGAGACTTTTAGGGTTTCCATTTAGTATTGTACTGGGAATGATATCCCAGACAGAGGGGAGAATTCTGAGAAGAATCACAATGTAACCCTAATTCACACTGCAGAGCCGAACTGAGCTGTACCGGGCTGGCCTGGTTATGCATCCACCATAGTGGCTGAAACAGTGTTGGAAAGTACAACGTGGAAGGATATGTCTCCGAGCCAGCATGGTATGGTTCGGTTCAGCCCTGTAGTGTGCAAAGCCCCATACACCGCCTCTCCAACATACCTGTCATACCATTCCCAGTGATATCCTCTTATCTGTGGGAGGGCAGGGGCCAGTGGTCCTCTGGGGCAGTTACTGCTCTGTTATCTGTTGACTTAGCTCTTATCAGCACCAATGATTGCCCCTATTTAGTGTGAAGAAGGTTAATCAGTCACTTGGCTCTGTATGACAGAGAGGTTAACAGGGCAGTTGATGGGGCTACTATACAGGCATGTGTGTGTGTCTATTTTTGAACCGCACAACCATGAAATCCCTTGTTTCTTCGGTCATTAGCCTATTTTTACTTTTTTAATTTAATCTTTATTTTGGCAGGGAGTCCCACTGAGATCAAGGTCTCTTTTTTTACGAGAGAGCCCTGCGTACACACAATTTACAACCATACATCATACAAAATGACAACATGATGAAACACAATCGGGAAAAACAATCACATGCTTCAACAACGAGGGCCTTGATCTCAGTGGGACTCCATGCCAACGTAAAGGTTAAATTAAAAATAAATAGGCGAAGGATGGTTGGTCCTATTTGGAAGAATAACCCAGAAGTAACCCTGTGTGTGTGTGTGTGTGTGTGTGTGTGTGTGTGTGTGTGTGTGTGTGTGTGTGTGCGTGTGTGTGTGAGAACATCCAACGAAAAGACTTCAACGGGCATCAGCAGATGGAAATAGCGGGAAAGCACCGACAGAATACTCATATTCTCATTTAGAACAAAAAATGCATCAGGATCTCAAACCTCAAAGTGCCACACCTGGAAAAACAGCCTGCAACCTAAAAGGACCCATCTGGTCTGGCCTGTTGGACTTGGCCATAGCCTGTCACAGAGTGTCAGGATCAGTGATGCACACAGCCCCAACAACGTAATCCTCCCACTGCATAGCTTTCTATTCAACGCTGAGCGTCATCATGGAATGGTTAAGCATTGAGAAACCTCAAAAGAAATAACTCGGATATCTAGGCAACACTGTTTTGGGGTATTGAGAATGCATCCAGCCCTGCTGCTTTTGTCGTTTGTTTCAGGGAGTTAGACTTCTAACTCCTTGCTTGTATTAGATAGCTCTGCTGGTGCTTAGAGAGGAAAGCTGCGTTGCAGATGAAATGTCATGCTCCTGATCTACAGATGACTCCCTCAGATTGTGCACATGGGTTTTGAGTTTGGCGCAGAGCGAGATGGAGTGAATGAAAAAGATTGCAAGTGAGGGATTGAGTTAGAGGAAGAGAGGGAAAGAGAGAATAAGGTACAGAGAGAGAGAGAGAGAGAGAGAGAGAGAGAGAAAAGAGAGAGAATGCCAGAGCGGAGATGATGGTGTGCCAATAAGTTTGGAAAGCAGGAGGGTTTTTTTTTTGGTTCGTTTTTCCATTCTCCCCTGGGGAAACAAACCTGGATTCAACAAGCTGGCGAAACCTTTCCAGCCCACACCAAGAGAGATGCCTCCGAGCCTGTGTATCTGTCTCCAGTCATGCGTGTAACATGCGTGCGGTCGTGTGTTAAATCACACACACACACACACACACACACACACACACACACACACACACACACAGAGCTGATCCCCGCTCATACATGTAACATATGTGCAGTGGTGTGTTAAATAAAACACACACAGCTGGTCGATAAAAGGCATAGGAGGACAGGGCCAGTACAGGTCACTGGTCTAAAACGGCTCTACTGGGTAGAAGAACTTCTGGCTGGCACTTTTCCTACATAAACGCTTTCTAAACACGCCCGCAACATCTGCTCTGGCATGACCACAGCACACACACACACACACACACACACACACACACACACACACACACACTCACACTCACACTCACACTCACACTCACACTCACACTCACACTCACACTCGCACTCGCACTCGCACTCGCACACGCACACGCACACGCACACGCACACACACACACACACACACACTCAACTGAGAGAGATAAAATCTAAAGGATGTTTATTAATTCTCAATCTTGCTTTAAATCTTCTTATTACCTCATGCCCTTCCGAAGTCGAAATAATTCCGCAGAAAAAATAACATCATTAAAACATCTACACACAATAAAGCAGTGGAGGGGAAGTAGCCGACGTCTGCCAACATGGGGTATTCCATAAAGCACCGTATTTAACTCACCAACCTCTCCCACTTTAAGTTTTATAGTTCCACTTCTCTTCCTGAAGTAAGGAAGAGGTATTGCTCCATCTCCGGTTGCCAGCTCCAGTTATTCATGTGTGGAGGAAGCGATGGAGGAGTGTTGTGGGTTCATTGTGTTTAGGGAGAGAGAGAATGAGTGGGATTAAACACTGGTGGGCTGTTCTCTATACGTCCCTCTCGGGCCTGAACGTCACAGGCCTTTTTTTTCCATGGCTTTTTCCTCTAGAGTTCCAACACACCTGCTGAATGTGGATTTAAAGAGTAAGGAGGTTCACTAAATCAGACTCAAAGAAATTGAAAAAGGGGAAAACCACGACGATGCTCTGATGCTAACCTCACCTGGCAACCCGTCAAAATCAGCGCACGTCGTATTTATAATCGTGCTGAGAACTGTTTTGTTTAGCCGACATAACATCACGGGTCAGGGGTTAGAGTGAGCACGGAAATCAGACTCCGTTACGAAATGAAACGGTGATGTATTCCTCCCTAAATACGCTTCGTATCCCACCCGCTAGGACCCGGTCGACACTGTCAATTTAGAAGTGTGTTTGGGAATCGGTGTGAGTCGGTCCGCACTGTAACTTCATCATTCCATCATTTATTATTCCCGACAGTGCGTTTCGTGTGAGCCAGCGCGTTTCACGTCTTCCTCCCGCAGAGAGAGAGATGGCTGGAGGCGAGGAGGTGATGGTTCAGTCAGAGGCAGAGTACGTCTCTCTGTTCCAGCTCTGCGAGCTACAGTTTGGACGGTACGGCGGTGAGGTCTACAGTAGAGCTGACAATCACTGTGCACACTGTCCTTAATTGAATCCAGAGCAGCAGAAAGCTCGGCTAATCCAAACATCTCTGAGGTGTCTGCTATGGAGGAGAAAGGCCAAAAACCTTGAGAGGAGTTGACACATTCACTACAGGAGGACCGAGTCTCATATCAGCATCATATCCACATTCCGGAATGTGCTTTGACACGAAGCAAGGGAGCTGAGGTAAAGCTCCCAACTAAAACAGAATAGACTAGAAAAAGGAGGTCACCGATTATTTTGGATGTACAGTCCTGCACTGTCTTTAGTGTAATTACAGAGTTACTACAGTACAAAAGGTACAGTGGCCACTGAATGTGAACTGTGACCGGATATTCTCACAGACTACTGTAACATGTCTCCAGAATGAAGGGAGGAACTGTGGTTTAACTGTGGTCAGGTCAACTGAGATAACAAACAGAGGAGCTGAGGTCAGGTATTACCTGTAGCACGTTAATTTATTATCTCAAAGGTTACTGAGGGGAAAAAAACTGAAGACTTGAACTTCTACTGTGTCCCAAGGTTTTGTTTTGCTTACCCTGGCTCCAAAGCCTATACCCTCCAGACGGCAGGACACAAACTCTAAATTGTTTTACGAGGTAAAGTCGAGGACGGAATTAATCCCGTTAAAAGTTTTGCCACGTTCCTCTCAAGGTTAGTCGGAATGTAATTCCAAGCCAACGCTCTAATTTCCCCTCCTCCGTCTCTCTCCCATTCCCTCCTTCCCTTTCACTGTTGCTTTTTCTAGGAACTCAACTAATGCAATTATGCACCACACAGTATCTGTACTTCTTTTAGCTTTGGGGATAAATATGTACCAAAAAAGGAGGTCTGAAATGGTCATTTAGGGTGATGGAGTCGAATGAGAAAAAAACGTTTTCAAACTAAAAGGATCTGTTGACGTGGTGATTGTCGTTACGTATTCCTGCTTACAAAGAACAGTTCTCCCAGTTCACTGCCATAGCATGCTGTGGAATAAACATCCTAGTGGGCAATCATCTACTTACCCTGCCTGCTCATCGATCTAAATTACACTCTCCTCTTACGCGCTTCTATCACAGTGTGTGGGCCAGAATTTTTAAGCCTCTAATAACCTCTCTACCCCAGGGGCTGCAACACTTCATTAAAACACACGTGGCTCTACAGAGGTGGTAGGGTGGCAGGTGGCAACTTCATCCACGCTACCTTGCCTGTCATTACGACATTATTGGCCTTCCTTTCGTGCCTCGCCCACCGGTTTAATGAAAGACTCTTTGGGATGGAGCAGGTCTAATTATGTTAAGTTCTATCGATTATTGAGATGACTGAGGTTGCAAGCTTTTTCATTCTGCACCGCTTGATGGGCTACCTCACAATAATGGTCGTACGCACGCAACCACACACACACGCGCACACGCACACACACACACACACACACACACACACGAAAGTGCCACAAGACTACTAGACCACAAAACTACAACATGACTGCAGAGATTTGATTGGCTGCAGCAGTAAATGGACATGTTTCATAATGTGTACACAATGTATCTGATTAAACATTCCATACTGGATATATTGGCCATAAGCCAAGCTGGTAATAAGTCCTGACCTCTGTAACAGAGATAAAAACCCTGACATTTCCCTTAGGGCCTCTCTGGAGAGTTCTAGAATGTCTGTGTCTGATTTCCAGCTCTTGACAGAGTGTTGCAGTAGTCCAGACCCCATTGACCCCTGACCCCTGTCTCAGAAACCACTAAGGGGATAACAACGATAATCTATCTTAATTAACAAGATGGATCGGTTATTAGCATTTCACATACCTTCAGAGCATGACTTAGGTTTCAAGGATCTCAATACACAAACAAAAGTCTTGTGTCGGTACCATCGTCACGGCAAACGATAAATTCATTTCTACGTGGTAAACCGATCGTGTATCACATGCGCACAGCTTTCACGTATCACAGAAACACGTCTTGTACTGAGTGTGTGAACAGACACACAGTAATCGGGAAGACGGGCCGCTGACTTTGTCCAGAAGACGAAAGATTTGCACCGTGAACACTTGAGCTTCGGGGGGTCTGTCTACACTATCCAGATGCAGTGATCTCTGAGTGTTGTGACTGCGCTCCTTTCTTTATCTCCCCTGCCTGCCACTAGCCTATCCAGAGATCAGTGAATCGGCTCTGTTTTGACACTTAACGGAGCTTGGCCTTTGGCCCCAGGTTCGGAGCCCCAGTATTGTGTGTGTTTAGGCAGATTACAGGCAGTAAAGCCCTGGGCAGGGCAGAGAGGGCTGACTCTCCCACACTGTGCTCTTTATACCTGAGCGCCAGCGATTAGCTCCCTAATCTCTGTCTGTTCCTACTGCCACGCCGGTGGTCTAGATATCTGCACACACACACACAGGTGCACACACACACACACACACACACACACACACAGGCGCAGACACACACAGGCGCGCACACACACACAGGCACAAACGCAGGCAGACACATCAGCATGCGCACAAACATGCACACTGACACGAACATACACACTCACACGAACATACACTCACTGAACACATTATTAGGAACACTATACTAATACAGGGTAGGGCCTCCCTTTGCTCTCAAAACAGCCTCAATTATTTGTGGCATTGATTCCACAAGATGTTGGAAACATTCCTTTGAGATTCTGGTCCATGATGACATGATTGCATCACGCAATTCCTACAGATTTTTCAGGTGCATTTTCAAGCTGTGAATCTCCTTATTCTACCACATCCCAAAGGTGTTCTACTGGATTCAGATCCGGTGACTGGAAAGACCACTAAAGAACACTGAACTCATTGTCATGTTCATGAAACCAGTTTGAGATGACTTTTGCTTTGTGACATGGTGCATTATCATGCTGGAAGTAGCCATTAGAAGATGGGTAAATTGTGGCCATGAAGGGATGCACATGGTCAGCAACAATACTCAAATAGGCTGTGGCATTCAAGCGATGATTGATTGGTATTAACCCAAAGTGTGCCAAGAAAACATTCCCCACACCATTACACCACCTCCACCATGAGAAGGTGTACAGGTGTTCCTAATAAAGTGTTCGGTGCATGTATACACATGCATGTACACAACACAGCAACATGAAATAGAGAGAGCTGAATCCATCCTTAGTGATCAGTCAATCATAGAAAGAGTGCTGTAACTATGGTCTATACACAGTCAATGCAGACTCCAGTGCATAAGAACCACTCTCTCCACCCCCTCCCTGAGCTTGGTTAGCAAGGGGGAGAGGCCTGGTGGTGGACCAGGTCTGTCTAAGAACCCCAAGGCCCTCTTCAGTATGTTCTCCTAAGTGAAGCCACCCGCCCCCCCACCCACCCGCCCCCCCCCCCCAACCCCATTGCACATTTCCACCAATCACAGTCCCAGCAGCGCAGGCACTCTGGCAGCACGTCTTGGCCCACTGCATTGTGGGACTTGAGGGGATATATAAAATGACTCCACCAGCCCAGTGTCAGAAGTACAGGAGCATGCTAGACATATTTTCCACATACTTGGGGAGTTGTGGGGGATTGTGGAAAGGGGTTGTATAACTCAAAGTATGTGGGAGTGCGGGTTAAGATTTCCTCATTCCTTTTTAAATGTGCCCAAGGTAAGCACTTCAAATAAAACTGCTTTGACATTATA
>NC_139664.1:17171704-17174204 GCF_951799395.1 Argentina silus
CTTACATGTTTTAAGAGAGAAAAAAAAGGGGAGATATGGGTGTCGAGGGGGTCTTAAAGAGGTAGAAATAGCCACTCGGTCCATAATTCACAGCGTGATTCACAGATACAACAGGTTCACTTCAGTTACATGACTTCAAAATATCTAACCGAAGGCATATGGTCGAGTATCTACTTCAACGATTCGACGAGGGATCAAAGTGACTCGACTCAGATGTAAGGATGAGTCAGTTACGTTACAGAACACCAAACCCTTTTAATTCCTCTAATCAAGTAAACGAGAGGGGATGACATCAAACGCTCGTCATACGTCTCAGAAGAAGTGGGACTGAATATGCCGAGGTGAAGAGGAGGATCGGAGGAGGACAAGGAAGAATTGGAGAAAAGGAGACGGAGGGAAAGAGAGAGAAAGCTGCAGAGATTTGTTCGGTAAACAGTAGGGCTTCGTGGGGATAGATGAGGAGCTCAGAGGAGAGATCAGTAATCCCCTCTCTTGTTTTCAAGGCTTCCAGATGTGTGACCTCTCTCTCTCTCTCTCTCTCTCTCTGCCTGAGGATTGCGGCTGGGCTCTCCCTGCCTCCCTGTGTGTGTTTGTGAGTGTGTATGCGTGTGTGTGTGTGTGTGTGTGTGTGTGTGTGCATGTGTGTGTGTGTGTGTGTGTGTGTGTGTGTGTGTGTGTGTGTGTGTGTGTGTGTGTGTATGCGTGTGTGTGTGTGTATGCATGTGTGTGTGTGTATGCATGCATGTGTGTGTGTGTGTGTATGCATGCATGTGTGTGTGTGTGTGTATGCATGCATGCGTGTGTGTGTGTGTGTGTGTGTGTGTGTGTGTGTGTGTGTGTGTGTGTATGCATGCGTGTGTGTGTGTGTGTGTGTGTGTGTGTGTGTATGCATGCATGCGTGTGTGTGTGTGTGTGTGTGTGTGTGTGTGTGTGTATGTCAGTCTTACCGGTCCAGGTCGTCCTTCTTCATATCATAGTTCTTGAGGACCCTGAGCAGCTGGACGTCCTGGCTAATGAAGCAGGGGGGCAGCAGGCCGTGGATCCCCAGCTGGAGGCGCTCCTCCAGGGAGAACGCCATGCCCTGCGCGCACACACACACACACACACACACACACACACACACACACACACACACACACACACACACACACACACACACACAGAGAGAGAGGACAGATGTTAGGCTCTACACCACAGACCACTGTTACAGGAGGAGCACAGAGACACAAGGACAGCTGTTACACCATCATCCCACACACCACATATCAAGGCCACTTTGGCTAACCTCTAAAAAGTGTGTGATTGAAAAAGAAAGGATGTGCTTAACCTTGCACTGTGCTCTGAGCTCCAAACCCCAGCTCCAAACAGTTTCATGCGTTTTTCTTTGTTTTACTTGGATGGTGTTTTGATTTTGTTTCGTCTGTAACATTCTTTATTAGAATGGAGGAAGTCTCTAGAGAGGGTGTCTGTGGAATGGCATGCATATATTTCAAGCCCACTGCATCATCCAAAGACAGCCGTGCTTTATAACGGAAAACTCCAAATCTCATTACCTACTTAGGATGTCTCCTCCACAATCCAAACTATGACCTTCAGAGTCACCATGACCGGCTCAAACTGGCTGGAAACAGTCACATCTTCGTCAATCCTGTGCAAAAATACTGTACTTGAGTGAGGAGAACAGTATCCTGACTCACTGTTTGCTTTGGGAGGGGGGTCTCTCTCCTCAGAGATTGACCCCATTGGTGGATGGGTGTTCCGAGGGGCCGCTGTCTGCTGACACACTGGTGTGATGCGTACAAGCCCTGTCACAACACAGCTGAGGGGCCAGACCCTGTCAGAGCCTGCCTGCTCAGCCGCGACCCTTGACCTTTACCTTGACCCTCGCCCCTAGACAGAGGATCTCGATAAACACACATGTTTAACGTCAGGGTTGTGACCTCACACTCAGCCTGTGAACCTGCCAACGCCACGTGGCGACTAGGCTAGGCCCAGGTCGCCGCTAGGCTAGGCTAGGCTCCAGACACTGGGATAGAATGATTTATTAGAGGGAGTTGAAATCTGAATGTGAGCCAAGCTTAAAATGTTGAAATTATAACAAATCTGGCCAACCAATCATAAGAATTAAGATGTCAATATGGGCCCTCCATGCAATGTAAAACATATCTCAAGAGTCAATGTGCAATGCTAACCATTTCTATGATTCCAACCCTGTCCAGAGGGATGCTGTCTCTGTTCCACAGTGGGATCAGAGAGGGAGAGGCTGGGAGAGACTGACTGGGAGAGACTCTGTGAGGCTGGGAGAGACTTAAGGGAGACTCAGCGAGACTGTGTGAGACTCCGTGTGAGGCAGACACTCTGGCTGTGCTTGTTCTTCTCATAAAAGACAAGTCAGCTGAACCGTCTCCATCATCAACAAGCCAGCTACTGTTGCTCTGATCCGGGGACAGAAACACAGCTGTGGTGCAACTTCTGGGTTCTGGAAGGTTCTGGAAGGCAT
>NC_139664.1:17179204-17181836 GCF_951799395.1 Argentina silus
GCTGTATGGGGTACAGCAGAACCATCAACCAGGATCAAGATGGCTCTCTGCTGAGTCTGACCTCCCTGCGACCCCCCTGCTGATGCTGCCCTCAGCTGTATGGGGCTGTTGTAGTGTACGCTACACGCTCAAGAGGATCCATCAGCGGTCTGAATGAAGGGGGGGTCATTACTTCAGGTTACTGTAATCCCCCCATAGTGCACAGAGCCCCTGGACTTGTCAACACAAAAAGGCTTCTGGCACATCAGGTCACATGACTGACTGCTGTGACACTGAGGACCAGTAGGTTGAGTGGTGACAGTCTGGCAGGTCTGAGTATGCTGAGGCTGTAGCTGGCCTGGTGTCAGGGGAGGCTGGCGGGAGGTAGGAATCGGAGGACGGGCTCATTCCAATGCATGGAATGGAATGAAATGAGGAATGACATCGAACACACGCGTTTGATGCCATTCCTCATTCCGTTCCGTGCGTTACGACGAGCCCGTCCTCCGATTTCTACCTCCCACCAGCCTCCCCTGCCTGGCATGTACTGTAAGGGACTCCACTGGGCTGGCTGGCTTGGACTCACAGTGCAGAACTCAAGAGTAGAGCTCTCCGTTCCAGCTGACCAAACAGGGAGTGAAAGGAGGCTCGGCCTGTTCCAGTAAACCCTGTCAGCCACGGAGCCATCAGCAACACCCACCTATTACTGCCACGTTTTCTACATTATTGAACCCAAAACCCACACACACACACTCTGAACCGACACCACACACACCATACAGTACATCGGCAAGGTCAGGGAAGGCCTTTAAAGTGCTAGTATGTCGTTTTTTTTGCTTTAAAATAGTGCCAAATGGCCTTGATAAATCGGTAAGAATCAAGGAATGAGATCACGTGATGAAGGACGTTTAGTGAAGAGTGCGGTATTAGTCCAAACAAAGCATTTTTTTTAGATCTGGCGTCGGGTAAGACCTTTGTGTGGCAATTTCATACGTTTTGACAGTTTGATATGCACATGTTTGCCGTTATTAGAAAATGTAGCGTGTAAAGTTTGGTCAGCGGGGGCAGCAACACGCAAAACTACATGCTGGACCTTTAACGTCTCATTGGGGTATTCGGCCAGATCTTTTTTTCTCTGGTGGACAGAGACACAAATGACCAGACCAGATAGAGTTTTGCTTTCTCATCAGTGACAGTTGGATGAATGATGAATGAAGAATGAAGGGTTGTAATGTCTGGAAAACTCCATCCATCTGGACAACATTATTCTGCTTGAATAAAGATGTCTCAAAATGAAAGGTTAGCACATTTCGAAAACCAGAGAGGGATCCAAAAATAGATAATATTGAGAGTCAGCAGAAACAAAAAAAACTGCAACATGCTGTGATAGGAAGTGTATTTAGCTGTTTGTCCGTCTGTGACCTGCGCTGGGGTTAACCACAGGACGACAGCTGAGGGAGAGGCTGACTCACACACCTCTCGTTCCCACACACTTAAAGGCTGATGTTGATAAACAGAGAGACACAAACGCACACATGGATACAAACACTCACACACAAATGCACGTACGCACACCCACGCGTGCACACGCACGACACCCACACGCACGCGCATGCGACCACACACGCACACAAACACACACGCACGCACGCACGCACGCACACACACACACACACACACACACACACACACGCACACACACACACACACACACAACTATGTACTATATACACACACAACACAATATACACAATATTCTCTGATGCTCTAGAGGCTGCAAAGTCTGCACAGTCAGTGCTCGCAGAATCTACGAAGAAGAGAACTGAAACACACACTCCATTACTTCCTTATTGTCCAGCAGTGCACCACATCATCCTTTTGTTTTATTAATCGTGGCATGTGTGTCTAGACGCTGTGAAAACAGTGGGGCTGAGAGCTGGATTGGAGCTGGCTTGGAGCTAGGCAAGGGGGCTGGGGAGGGGGGGGGGGGGGGGGGGGGGGTCGTTCTGTGGGACGGGGAGGGGGGGGGGACGGGGGTGGGGGGCAGAGTTATCACAGACGGGATTAGGAGACAGAGTCCAGAGAGTCCCACTGAGAGAGAGCTGGGTCTGTTTTTGTGCAGCTCAAAGACAAAACTGGCACCAGAAGCGAGCAGGCAGGTCGCTGGCCGGGTGACCGTGTGTGAGCCAGCGTTCACAGTCGGGTCCAGTCGCCTCCCCGGCCTGGTTGTTATATAAACCCTCCCTTTCTCTCTCTCTCTTTCTCTGGTGCTGCCACGTCGCCTCACCAGCCTGAGGGGGAGAGAGAGAGAGAGAGAGAGAGACTACCGGGGGGGGGGTGTTGGAGAACCAACAGGCCTGCTCACGGTGGGGCACATAGCAGAGGGGGGGAGGGTGAGGTGTGAGGGTGGGGGTGGGGGTGGGGGGGGGGGATGGCAGGGGACACACTGACAGCACCGCAGCCAGAAGGTGTTTGGATTGGCAGGATCACGTGTGTTGAGTGACAGCCAGAGGCCATTCCTGTATGCAGGCGTGGGGTGGGGGGTGGAGGGGTGGGGGGCATGGACACCCTGTAACATCAGCAGGAGAGAAACAGAGAGGAGAGCAGAATCACCAGATGACACGACCGAGACTAATCTCACAATAAAGTCAAA
>NC_139664.1:17182036-17197036 GCF_951799395.1 Argentina silus
GGGGACCACATGCTTTTAGGAGTGAGTAAGAGATCTGTGAAGACAGGAGTGAGGACAGCATCTCTCCCAAGCAGCCAGCAGCTCTCCCTAACCCCACTGTCCTCACAGGAATGTCCCCAGTAAGACAAGTTGGATAAGGCCTGTTAAATTACCCCGATCTGGTTTTGTTTAGGAGATGTCTTTCGGAGTGAGTAACAGAAAGGACGGTATCTCTCCCAAGCAGCCAGAAGATCTCCCGAACCCCACTGTCCTCACAGAAAAGTGCACAATATGTTTATTTTATGGGATCTGTGTCTCTCTGGTTTAAAAAAAAAAAAAAAAAAAAAAAAAAAAAACTCAATCAGGGGTTCCTGTAAAAGGCAGGCCAGGAAACCGCGTCTGATTACTAAGAGATCAGGCAGGCACACGTGAGACACACGGACAGCACATGTTTGGAGCAAACAAAACAGAGTCGCTGTCTGCCTGTCAGGGAGTTTCTAACAACAGAGCTAAACGCAACAGACACAGCGTGAAAGGCTTGTAAACGAGTACATTCACATCGACAATGTACAAATCTCTGCTGTCAAAACCTCTGGGAGATTAGAGAATGTAAATGGGCTGTAAAATGAGACACATACAGGCTAATACACCTGTAAAAGGGCACACCACAAATGTGAGGTCCACTTTCTCTGTCATGCAGGTTAACATCATAACAGAGAATATGTTGACTGTAGAGCCACTCTTAATTGCTCTCTCTCTTATGACTATGTGTATCCCATCATTTCCTGTGGACACACACACACTCACACACACACACACACACACACACACACACACACACACACACACATCACGTATGCCCCTCGCAACCCCCGTTGACATGAGCATCTCCTCTTCTCATAACTCTAAACACGTCAAATATTCATGCCACTCACTCTTGATCCCTGCCGCATATGAGTGATGTTGTGTTGACAACATGGTGGCTGTCATGGTTACCTGTAACCAAACCCCCTGTTCTCTTCTCCCTCTACAAATGAGTCCTCTGACACTTTTCCTTTCAACCTGTCATCTTCAAGACGCCCCAAACCAAAGACGGGGCTCAAACACAAACAAGCTACAATAACTGGCCCCTGTAATGTATTCAGAACAAGCCGGAACATTCCGTGAATGCCCCCTCGAGACGCTGTAAAGTGCTTCTGACTGAAAGGCCCGATGAGAGGGATGACTGAAACGATCTTGTTTCTAAACAGAGGGTGAATGAGTGTGGGGTTTATGGCTTTTGACTGCAGGTGTAGGTGTGTGTAGTCTCGTGGAAAAGGCTACAGAGTGCGGTGGTGAGCGCGCATACGCATACGGGCACACACAAGCAAGCACACACACTCGCGCACACACACGCACACGCACACACTCACACACACACGCACACACACACAGACGCACTCACACACACACGCACACACGCACAATGATCCACTTGGTCCACTCAGGGGACCCTTGAAACACCACAGACACACCTTGAGCTACGTATAACAGGGGAACTCCCTTCTCCCCTCGCTGGTGGAAATTCCATTACATCTGGCCATAATGAATCTCCTGTAACAACTTAAAGGCAACAGCCAACGTTGACTAAAGCGCCAGCCGTAAAGCACTTACAGTACATGAAAGAGAAAAAGCTGGCATTTTTGTTTTTCTTGTGTGTTTTTTTTTTTCATAGAAGACAAAACCAACCAGGGTGTGTATGGGGAAACTTGGGGAATGGGTGAAGGATCGGATTTCAACCGCATAGGCCCACACTTAGAGCAGCTATTCATTCTTTAAAACGTTTAAAGTGCTTTTCTTTATTGAAATACCAGCCAGCAGACATCTAGGCCAAAACACATTAAATGGTAATGAATAGGTCTAAACTAGGGATTGTCAAGTCCCTCAACTGCCAGTGAGTGTCTCTCTCTCTCTCTCTCTCTCTCTCTCTCTCTCTCTCTCTCCCTCTCCCTCCCTCCCTCTCTCTCTCTCCCTCCCTCTCCCTCTCTCTCTCTCTCTCTCTCCCCCTCCCTCCCTCCCTCTCCCTCCCTCCCTCTCCCTCCCTCTCCCTCTCTCTCTCTCTCTCCCCCTCCCTCCCTCCCTCTCCCTCCCTCTCCCTCTCTCTCTCTCCCTCTCTCTCCCCCTCTCTCTCTCCCTCCCTCTCTCTCCCCCTCCCTCTCTCCCTCTCTCCCTCTCTCCCTCCCTCCCTCCCTCCTTAGACTACATCCCACACTGTGTGTTAAGCAGAGGCGACCAACGGAAAGCAATATCACCAGCTACAGTTACAGCGCCTCTTCTCATCAGGACAGTGAGAACACACAGGGCCAGGTCACAGGAGGGACACACAGGCAGCACAGGCCCAGCTCACAGTGACAGGACTGCACACTGAGCCCAACAGACCTGACAGAGCTGCAAGAGTAGAGAAATCTGAGTACCGGCTCATTGTAATGCATGGAATGGAATGAGTAATGGTGCGTTTGATACAATTCCTGATTCCATTCCACGCATTACAATGAGCCTGTCCTCTAATTTCTACCTAGAGTAGACCTACTGTAGAGTAGTAGACCTACTGTAGGGTAGTAGACCTACTGTAGAGGCTGCATAGGGGAGACAGGTCAACCAGTGCAAGACATAGTAAAACTATGAAGGTATAAACACAGACTTACAACCCCAGTGAAGGTTCAGGGCTGTGGGGCCATGGAGTAATCTAATATGGTGACTAGATGGAAAAGGGGCAGAGTAGATAGATAAATGAAGGCAGAGCTTCAAGCGCACACACACACACACACACACACACACACACACACACACACACACACACACACTCTCTCTCTCTCTTTGTAGCTTATCTTTGACTTTACTGTCCATGTTGCTAAGGAAGATAAACACAAACCACACACACACACTTATCTTTGTTTACAGTAACGTGCAAAGCATGTCCAGAGGATAAATAGCTATTTAAAACACCAATGATGAATGTGACATTCACTCAAGTCGGTCATTTACAGCTGCAATGGAATGGCTGTTGTTATTCACAGAGCGCAGGATGAGTAATGTATAGCCCATGTCCAATATTTACAGTTTCTACATTGTTTGCTCTCATACTTTTCCATTCTTTAAATGTCTTGGGTGTTGGGAAATCTGCAGAGCAGGAATGTGAAGGAAAAAAAACAGACGTTGTTAATGTTAATCATTTGTAAAGCAAACAGGATGGAAACTGTACGGTCAGCGTGGTTCACAGAAATGCGGCCCACTCCCATGTCATACTGATTTTGCACTGCGTGCTGACAGGAGTTGTGTCATTAGGCTGGATGGATAATTACAAAACATAGTTACGAAGATCGAACGGTCACACACAATTAAGGCAAGTACTTGTTTTCAGACTTAAAAGAGCTAAATGAGGTGGTCTGCCAGAACCAACAAAAATAGGATTTGGTTCCCATTAATAGCAGAGCACAATTATCTTCAGTTCCTTCAGTTCTTTACCAGTGGTCTTTCACCTCTCCAGAAATGCTAATGTCTTTAGCAGAGGAGGCTGGTGGAGGGGGAAATCGTAGGACTGGCTCATAGTAGAGCATTCCACCCTTAGCATGGGCATCTGCAGAGAGCGTAAAGAGCAGAAAGGGGATAGAGGGGCTGCCCTGGTAACAAAGCCCTTTAAATCCATCCCTTCCCATCTGTGGTGAGAATCACACATATCAGCTCCTGTCCATATCTCTCTCAGGGATCCTACTGCCTGGGAAGACCTCAACAAATTAGTTTGTACATTTTGTATGGACATAGCAGGACAAATCAGGTCATTTGTCTGACTCAGCTAGGCTTAAGACGTGCTAATCTGCCATCTTTGTTTAGGGAACAACTATCATTAATCAGACTAATCCAAATCTGTTCACCATCAAGACCTAAACATGTGTCGCTTTATGGTCATAACTCAGCTGGGTATGAGGCTCTATTAAGGAGACAGAGAGAGAGAGAGAGAGAGAGAGAGAGAGAGAGAGAGAGAGAGAGAGAGAGAGAGAGAGAGAGAGAGAGAGAGAGAGAGAGAGAGAGAGAGAGAGAGAGAGAGAGACTGGACACAGTCCCACTGGAGCAGAATAAGGAAGCTCTACTTTACTCCACTTGTTTCTACTCTAAAGAGGGGCATAGACACAAGTTGTGGAGAGCGCTGAGACCTTATAAAGATAATATCTGTTCAGGGCAAGTTTACAGTAGAGTATAGTACAGTATAGCCTGCTGACACACAAGGCCAACAGTTTACAAACCAGAACTTTCCCGAGTCACGTACTGCATCACTGCACAACTAGTCTTGCGTATCCAAGCCTCCAAATCACGTTGTTCTCACACCTCTTTTGGAGGTCTGGGGGTTTTTAGATTAGCCGATCTGGCTTGGATTGAACTGGACAGAGTTAAAAACGGGTTTCCACCCCTTTGTAGCTATTTACTGCAATGGATTTACCCAGGCTTTGTGAACTAGGAAAGCCTGGTCTCAACGAGGTTACCTCACAACAGACCCATGCCATGTTGCGGCAGATTTGGCCTCCGCATGGATCAGTAACCTCAATTGACAGTCTGACTTCGCTAATTTCTCTCTTGTCTGTATATTGGCTTCATTGTTGACTGGTGTCATTCTAAGGCCGCCGTGTCAAAGCCGGGACGTGGCGTCTGCCTGGCAGACTGAGATGGTCTCTGATTGGATGAAGAAGTGACCGTGACCGGCGGTTACTGTAGCTCCAATCAGTGACCCCGTTGGGGCGCTTCATCAAAAGGCAAAGCAAACAGGGGGTGAAGTCATAACACAGACGCACTGGTCCAGATGGCATACCACAGGCACGTGTCTGGGCCAAAAACACAATTAGAGTGAACAGAACAACATTTATTTACTTATCTACTGCCTGAGTCATCTCCCATCCAAACACACACACACACACACACACACACACACCCCACCCCTCCCCTCCCCAGCCCCCTGAAAACACCACCCCTACAGTACATGTAGGAGCTGCCATCCTGTTGAATGGCGAGCGGCAGTTCCAAGTTTGACTAAGAGGAGCGTCTCGGATTCTTCCTCCTCCCGAGCAAATACGCCGCGAGCGTAGGGCTCTGTAAATCAGGAGGTGTCACCTTGTGAATGTATAGACGCGCTTGTTGGTTAAACGGCCTTGAAAACCCCTAGCCGCTGTTGACTTAAAGGGGGGGGGGTCACAGCCGCGGCCGGGATGTACTGTAGGGCCTAGATCAAACACAGCCTCTCCACTCCTCCTTCTCCCTCCTCCTCCGTGGTCTTCTCTTGAGACAGCCTTTTCATGCTCTCTGTGTTCTGGGTCTCTCGGGAGCCCAGGAGTGTTGCCGGGCAGATGTCCAAGTCTCTAAACAAATCTGCAACTCTGTGAAGCCTTTGGGCTATTTGGGCTAAACATCGGCATACTTTAGGCCAGTACCTCTTCAGCACTCATTAGCCCAGTTCCAAAAACAGTCTGAGCTGATATAGCTGCACGTAGACCTGCATGCACAAGCACTGTACAAGGGCATTTATGCTAACAGACAACACTGTCACCGGCAGCTAACATGCAGCACAAAATCCCCCCCGTCTCATACTCTCACAGCTGACCTGTAGGGGGCAGTCACTCTCCCCTGGGGAGGTTATCAAACACCTTCCTCTCCCTAAGATAACTAGGCCTACTGTACATCCCAAAGGAATTCAGATACGTTCATGAAGTATGATATAAGCTACTACACAAGATATTCAGATACTGTATGAGGTAAATATATGACATGCCTCATGGCTCAGCCACTGGCTCTACTCCATGGCTAACTCCATAGCTAGCTTTCCACTACTAAGTAAATGGGGCTAAAGCTAATCCATGTTGAGCTGCCATCTTAAAATAACAACTGAACTCGGCTGTGGTCACGACAGAGTTAAAGGGAGAAGCAGAGAGACAACTTGACCTCAGAAAACCAAACTGGTGCCTTGTGCTACACATTTTTTAAATCATTCTATTTTCCACAATGGGGGCGGGGGTCGCGTGAAGCTGAAATGTATTATCCACGAACATAACCTTGAGAATAGATTGGTTATGAGTGGTGATATTGAATTGGATGTCAAACGAGAAGTATCAGAACCCTTTGATGAGTCATAGCCTTTTCCCATAAGTGTATTCAGCCTCCTTTTCAAGCACTAGATGGCTAGATGGTTTTGGATAAACTACTTTGTACTGTAGATAACTGTCTTTGGTCTGCTACTTTCTTCATTTGAATGAATAAATGAATGAATGAATGAGTGAAACTTTCCAGTTCCAATGGGATGCATGATGCCTACAACAGTTCTGCATCAATGGATATTGTGTGGACATGGAACCAAAGAAAAGGGTCACTAAACTGTCCATCCCCTGTCCCTGCTTCTGTTCACTCCCATACAGACCAGAGGAGGCTGGTAGAGGCAGAAATCGGAGGACAGACTCATTGCAATGGAATGGAATGAGGGATGGCATCAAACATCCTCCGATTTCTGCCTCCACTGATACAGACCCTCTGAATGCGGCTTTCCTAAAACACAAAGGCCAAAAAGAAGAAAGGATCTTGTTCCATGGCTAAGCTAAGTAAACACATTTTCCATTACAATAAGGAAGTGCCATAACACTGTCAACAGTACACCCACACCCATAGCTCATGGTCAGTGGGGGAAAAAGCAGTGTTGCATCTCAAAATGGATCATCAAAAATGGTCCCTAGGTGTCTCCCCCCAGCCGCCCACTGTGCCGCCTCCCTCATGGACTTATCACCTGCACCTGTGTTTAATTGTCACTGATGCTTTATGTACCCTCACTTCCCTTCACTCCCCGCTTAGTCTTCACAGTGTGTTCACTGTTTGTTGGTCGCTTGAGATACGTAAGCCTTTGAATATACGAGTACTGTTTTTGGAGACTGTGTTCTCCCCTTTTATTTTCGAGATTAAGTCTGTGTTTGTATCCTGTTTTGCCTATTCTACTTGAAGTAAAGAACCTTTTGTTTGGTACCGCTACCTACTCGTCTGCCTCCTATTATATGCACCGCACCTGGGTCCGCTTATTATACCAAAAAGTATTATATTGGTAGAAGCTGGAAGCACAGAATATCCCGTGTCGTCCCAATTTTCTTTCTCCGCCTCGACACGAATTTCTGTCAGGTCATTGTAAGACTTTTCCTTTCAAAACATGACAGACAAAAGCTGCATTGAGGAAACAAGGGCAGGAAAGAAGGAAAGAAAGAAAGGCATGGAGAGAGAGAGAGAGAGAGAGAGAGGTGGGTTGTCAGAGACATGTTTATAGGCAGGCGATGAGGCCCTGACTGTGTCTCTCTTTCAGACTGGGACCAGTCTAATAGCTTCTCCATTGTTTGGAGCTGAAAAAGAACTGTCTTACAGAAAACACAAAGCCTGAACGAACCATCAGGCTGGGTCATTTACACCCGCTTGACTGTCCCGGAAAACACCAGACCAGAATGTGCTGGCAGATTAAGATCTGCGGCCTGCATGCCAGTAGTGTGTGTGTGTGTGTGTGTGTGTGTGTGTGTGTGTGTGTGTGTGTGTGTGTGTGTGTGTGTGTGTGTGTGTGTGTGTGTGTGTGTGTGTGTGTGCGTGCATGCCTGTCTGCCTGTCTGCCTGCCTGGGTTGGCAGGTGTCACCGGGGGTGAGTTATTGGAGGGGAATGGGGTTGCCGGACCACTTTCCCCGTCTGGCCGATCCACTCCAGTCCATCAGGGGAATGTCTGGCATCCGCTGGCGATGCGTGTGGTCGCGCCGCCACACCTGGAGACACCTGGCCACACCTGGGCCACCTGTGACATCACACAGGTAATCCCTGAGAGAGCTGCGGACCTCCTAGAGAGGGAGGGGACTGACAGGAGCGCCTGACCTGAGGAGCGCCTAAACAGAGCAGCGTTTGTCCGGTCTCCACTCATCTGTTAAACAGAGGCCCTTGTAATCTGACTGCTCACCAACACCAGACTGCACCTGAACACACGTCATCCCGACTGTAGTTAACCGTCAACATGCCAATGGAAAAGGGCTCTGGCTGGTTATATACTTTACAATAAGTTGACCCTATACAGTACCTGTGTACAACAGCGTGTTCATGTTGTTGCGTAGTAAACAGTTCGTTGAGCGATTTGTGTTATTACATGAGTGGAGTTGAGCAGTTTGTGTTATTACACAAGAGTAATAAGGCACCGCCGTACAAGATACTTCACAGGCCTAGCCTACAGTAACCCCGTAAGTTGGTTTGGCCAAGAATAAAAAGTAAGTACTTGTCTGCATGAATGAAGTCAGTTATGAAGTTTCGTAAATATTTTGGGAGATATGTTCTTTCTCAGGGCTCGGCCTTAGGCATGTCTCTCAAGGGTCCGATTGCACCTTTTCCCAATTAAAGATGCATCGCGTTACACCTTTGTCCAAACACTGTAGCATAGCCTCGACTGGATGACATTAGGGTTCACACGCAAGTCCATTCTCATCACTATTCCTTCAATCAGAAACCCATTAAGAGGGTCCACAGAGCCAGTTAGTCTCCAGCTTTACAGATGTTTTGTTTCCATCACAAAATTGAGATCTATGTGTAGCCATTTGTTTGTTTGTATCTAAATTGATTAATTTCAACCTTAGTGAGGAAAATGCAAGCCTTGTGGAAAAAACGACTGGGAAGATGAAAATCGATGAGTGTCTCAGCCAAACCGACCAGAACACATTCAGAGTGAGTCAGTCTGATGACTAACAGAGAGGTTATGATAACCCAACTCCTTTATCAGGGTCCGCCAGTTGGCATACAAGCACAGCTTCACCGCTCAATCAGATACAGTGTTGCTGTACACTGGCCAAGAACAAAGATTCTTAATGGATGTGGAGCCTGTGGTTACAAATGGGACATCCAAATGCTGTTCTGGACACTCCAACACGGTTCTGTTTGGAGCTGAAATGTTGAATAATTCTAGCTTTTTAAAACAATCAATTTTCTTGGAAATTGATAGCGCATACAGCCCAGGTTGAACCATTCCTCCATGAATGAACCATTTATTTGGTGAAATTGTGTTGCAATCCATGGCAAACAGCTCAGAGTCATCAAGCTATTCTGAAGAGAGGCATGTTTGTTAACCTCCAGAGATGTCAGATAACTAGCCCTTGCAAAGTGGCTCTACGGCACCACCGGGGATAGAAGAGGCAATTCCAATCCTCGATGGGGGGCCCGCTGCCCTGCTGGTTCTCATTTCTCCCTGCTGTTTCATTGGAAAGTAAACACACCTCGCTCCTGGGGTCTAAATTAGACACTTATTGGAAGGAAAGAACAAAAACCAGCAGGACAGCCACCCCATGGGACTGGGGCAGCCTATCACTGCCTGACTACTGTTTGGAAAAGTGCTGTTTAAATCCCCATCAATTATCGTGAGTCACGGATGTTAGCGCAGCGTGGTCCCACTAGGGGGCAGAGTGGCCACCCGTGCGCTCTCCTATACCCTACCGCGACCGCGCTCAGTACAGCGAGCCCAGTGAATGGGCATCTGTTGGTCACCTGCCTGCGCTCTGTCCTGCTTCGCTAGCTACCCCTCTGTGTTTGAGGTGAAACACCATCTGGGATCGGGTGGTCAGACTAAGAGTGCTTCGGTTGTTTTTGCTGTTGTTGTTGCTTTTCATGGAGGTCGGTACTCAGGCCGGGCAGATTAGGCCGGGCCGAGCGTCAGAGGGATCCAGTGTGGGCTGGGTGGGATTCACACAGACAGACCGCTCATTAATGCATGATCTACCAGAGAGACAGAGGAACGTCTGTGGAGCAGGGCCAACTCAGCTCTCTTCCTCTCAACCCCCCCCCCCCGAAACCCACAGAGACCCCTTTCTCCACCTCGCTGGCCCACTTTAGTTCTTTATTACGTGGTGCACGCACAAAACACACCTATAATATCCTGTTCCACCTTTTGGAGAGGAGAGGGGGAGGGAGGGAGTGTTGAGCGAAGAAGGAGGAGGGGGTGCAGGGAGTGAGAGAGAGAGTGAGTGAGTGAGTGAGGGTTGGGGGAGGATGGAGGGTTGGGGGGGGGGGTGGGTTTCGAACGAAATCGACTCCCCTCTAGATGTGAGGACAAGCTGCTTTCAGCACTCTCCGTCCCTCAGCATCAATTAGTGTGTTGTCCTGTGAGTCCTGTGACTGGCTCCTGTTGGGGGGGCAGGCTGAAGTGGGCCAGGTGAGGGGAGGTAAACACATCTCCCCAGGGTGCTGCTGAACCGGGGGCGGGGGGGGGGGGGGCTACAATGTGCCACTGGTGGGCCGACAGAAGCCTGCCTGTGCAGGGCAGCGCAACACGCTTTAGGAGTCATTTCCTACCTTCTCCTCTAATTTCCTCCCGCTGGTTCATAGAGAGGGTTGACGGTGGATGGTTCACCTCAGGGTCCACTCCTGCATGAAAAGGTTACTCTTACCTGTGCACTTGTGTGTTTGAGTGTGCTTGTGTTTGAGGTGTGTTTTGCCTGAACGTGTATATATATATATATATATATACGGTAGGTATCAGGTAGATCACACAAACGTGGAAGCCAGAAAGAAGGCTACCTCAATGCATGTGCGCCCACTGCTCTTGCGGCACTGCTTGTTAGTTAGAAAGGTTGTAGTTTAGCTCTCCTGAGAGAATAATTACATAGGCTTGGACACATAAGTCACCCAGAAAATGGCTTGGGCATAGCAAGGACTCTGATAAAGGACAAGTATAAGGTTGTTGAATGTTATTAACAATCTAAAAGGTAAAGATACAGGCCTAGGCTATTGGAGTCGTCTTTAGACTGCATTTAGTCATTCAATTTGAGAGGCATACTGTAGGCCTAATGGGTCTATACTTACTCACATTGACACGTATGGCCCTCTCTTTCAAACCACTTAGCTTTGAGTTTAACTTTTCCAGATGAAGAACATGTTTACTACAGAAAGAGATTCTCTAAATACTGCTGAGCTCAGTCTCAAACCCAATGACTTCCAAATGAAAGCGGTTTCTCTCAATTCATCTCATTAAACCCTTAGTCTTCTCAAAAACAAAGCAATAACACACACTTGCTCGAGCTCATTACGGCGGGAGACATGGAAGTCACGTGAAAAACCTCATCGTAAAACATGAAAAGACCAGCGGCTCTCGTAACCTTCACTCTTCACACTCCTCACAATACTACAGCACAGACAGATGAGCATAGAAACAGACTGGATAGACCAGACATGGGGGGTCTCTATATGTCGTATAGCTGAGCCTGAGTGACCTAATCTAGAATGATATATTGTTGTAGGCAATGCCCAAGAGTAAGGAGACGTCGGTGCTTTGCACTTTAAAGCGCTTGAGAATCTGTGTATTACACGCAAAATCACATTCCAAAATCATTTATTCCATAATGCCAACATTCAAACCAATTAATTACTTAAAAATGTTTTAAATCGCTGTCGAATAGTCGCATATATTGTCCAATGACAATTGTCAATTTTACACTGAGGGGGCCAATTTTCTTACTTGAGAGGCCACATTACAAATTCTATTTCACTGAGATAGACTTAGTCTAACATTCAATGCTGCGGCCCAATCAAGTTTCACCACTTAGGTAGTGCAATTGGAGACTCTCAAAGACGTCTAAACAGTAGCTCTTGAGTACAGACCAGGTCATTCAGAGCACTGGGGTGTAAACTGGGATGTAAACAAACAGTTTACTAGACCAGGGTTCAGGGCTGAGAGAGGGCCCCCGACCTGACCTCTCTGAACAACAGCCAACCTCTCTACTTCTCTACCACTCACTCTACTCTGTCAAGAGCATATAGGCAAAAAGGATCAGGCTCAAGGCTTGTGCATGAATCAAGTGTAGCCTAACAGTTCATCCTTGACAGGGGGATTAGCCTAGAATTAGTTCGATGAAGTAGATTTAGAGTTCTTGGCCATAGTTTGGCTGCACCTAATATATGGCGGCCCCTCTGTTTTTGCACAACAACAGACCACAAACCATGGTACGTAATTGTAACGCACAAAAGGGGCCTAATCCCACTCAGCCAATAGCCAACAGCCTGCCACATTCATCTAAGTGCAGAAAAAATACATCATTCAACACCATCTGGTAGGGCACACCTGGATGAAAAAATGTGACCTAATTTTCTGCCTCAGTCATATTGCACAAATGCACACGTGCGCACACACTCGCACAGACATACACACACACACCTGCACACACTCTCTGTGTGTGAGAGCTTGTCTCAGAGGAGTGGAGTCATTAACCTTCCTGACAAACAGGGCTCTGTGTAGCCAGCGGGGGCCTGCCCTTCACCCCCCCCCCCCATCGGCCACCCCAACCAGGAGACGACGGGGTGATTGAACTCTTGACTTATCAGCAGAGGCGGGGACTCTGCCTGCCAGCCATTTCAACAGCGGTAAAACGCCAGTCGTTATCAGATAGGGAGAGCTTTTACCACAGACCACCAGGTCTGAATGAAGTCACACTGTAGCCTAAATGAGGGGAAAACATGTTGCCCTTTAGCTCGACATGGATGAGAGAGAAACTGAGAAACCTCTGGAACAAAGGTGGGCAATAAATACCAGGCGTTTTTCTTTTCTTGCCTCATTCCAGAAATAGCATCACGGCAGATGTACGTATTTCAGCTATTGAAATGAGGTAGCACTAAAACCTAAACTAGTCGTAAATGTGTTGAATACAGTAAGATAAACCATCATACATCGGCTGTAGTTACTCAAGCCCTGACATCATGTATCCTAATGTTTCTTAACTGTACTGTTTGGGCCAGATGCCAAAAAATATATATACTGTATAGGCCTGAGAACAAGACTATGGTTGTATATAAGAATATAGGGCATGTGGTTGTTATAGTGATTTGTCAACGGAAAGGTGAAGTGGTCATTAGGTGCTTTAGCCAATGCCTAAGCCTAAGCCTAAGTGGTCTGACTGTAATAAATGGGTGGGTAAGTGGGTCAATTCGTAGATTTGTTTGTCTGTTGACAGATCCCCTGTTTCTAGCCGATGGGCGATCAGCACCATGGACAGAGACATAACGTTGTCACTCAATCCCTGGGTGACCAACGACATGAATGTATGGGAGGCGGCGCCCCCCCCCCCCCCCCCCCAATCCTCCATCCCCCTCAGTCGATCAAGAATACACCCGCAAACTCTCTATTACTCAACACATAACCCCGAAACAAAGTAACTGACGGGGGTTTACTCTCGCTTCGAATAAAACCGTAGAAAAATCCTATCACTACGAGAAGGACGAGAACGTTTCTTACAAGGGCCTGTACTGGTTACTAGGTTACCTTGCAAACGGTTTTACTCGCCTTTGTAAGGAAAACAAACACTTAGGAACTCATGAACGATTATTCACAAGCTACAGTACAATCTTTATGTACGATCACCAACATGTAATATCACCAACATAAGGCTTGCTAGGGCCAGTAGATGGTCAACGCAAAGGATGGGCGTTTACAGTATCCTACAAGTTGGTTAGGCAACTGTCAGCCACAGCAAAAGGGGAACAACTTCATGTTACAGGAAAAGCCGCTCTCTCTCGGTCTGGGCGAGGGTTTGGCCCCTTTAAATCTAAATATAGTCCACTCCGAAGCTGATACTCCTAACCCTTCGGACATACTGTACGGTATTAGCCTAACACACATTACGTTTAGGAAAAGAAACGTTGAAACAAACATCAAGGAAGCACCTGTTTTGGTTTACCTTGTTCAGGTAGGGGTTGCGCGTAACATCGTATCCCCTCTTCTGCGTGTAAACAAAGGTTTTACTTTGGTCTTCGGATTTATGCATCTCCGTCTCGACGGGTTCCCGTTTGACTAAACCGTGTGCCATGTTGTCTCACTCTTTAAATAGCGTAGGCTACCGGTGAACTGTTGTGAACTCAACAAGTGGATGCGCCGGTGACTGCTCTTGGGCACAGTGACAGCTCCAGCAGTGACAGCAGACAGTAATGAACAATCAATACGAGCGCAACGGGTTAAGTCTCGCTGGTCTACCGCGAGGCGTACATTATCACTCCCATGATCAACCAGATCATGAGAGTGATAATGTTGTATTTCATGGAGACCATAATAGAACTTTAGCGAGTCATTTTTAATTCATTATGTCATATGCCATATCACTGTTGTTTAGACAATAGTCTCCTAGAGTCAATGAATCCTTATAGACAGTGTATTTATTGTATTTAACAGCTAATGGCTTTTCTAATGATAATTCCTTACAGTAGGAGCAGCCACGAGAGTCATGAAATCTCCAACAACCATTTAAGTTTATGGCCAACCTTTAACACAGGTGTCTAGGTCATTGATAGTGTGTGTGTGTGTGTGTGTGTGTGTGTGTGTGTGTGTGTGTGTGTGTGTGTGTGTGTAAGACACCAAGGTTTGAGCACAACCTTCACCTGTTAAAACCTTGTTAAAACAGGTATTGCAGGATTAGGCAATAGGGCATGCATATGGTGTCATTGGCCATTTCTCAGAAACACACTTGTGTTGCAGAATTGAACAAGAGGTCATCGCGTGAGGTGCTAGTGTAGGGTGGTTGAATTACTCAAGGCTGTAGTATCTAGTCTAGAACAATCCAGCACTTTATGACAGAAGTATATCATAGCTCCACATCTCATCAGTCTGAATATTCTCTTGCGATACACCTCAAAGAATCGCTTGATTTTTGTCTTTACAGTTCAGATCAATACATTACTGTGCCATATACTATATTTGTGCAGTTAGTTAAACAGCAGCACTTACAAGGCATCAATAATGCATTTGTAAGAATATTAAAGCAGATTAGTTTTAGTACTGATATATTGGCTCTGCATTTATTGTTAGACAGGCTGTTGCCTTTCGGTTGAACTGTGGCGTTTCTGTGTGTCTGTGTCATTGAGATAAGGAAAGACTCTATAGGCTGCAGATGAGCACCTCTGAAATAAATTGCTCTTTCTGAACCTTGATCCATGTCACGCCGTGTGTGTCTGCGTGTGTGTGTGCGTGTGCGTGT
>NC_139664.1:17204536-17244536 GCF_951799395.1 Argentina silus
TGTGTGTGTGTGTGTGTCTGTCTGTGTCTGTCTGTCTGTGTCTGTCTGTGTCTGTGCGTGCTTAAATTCATGAGCACGTGTGAATGTGTGTTCTGTCAGCCTTTCATCAATATTGCTACAGTTTCCACTGTGAAACTTGGCACGCGAACCCTTTACCCAAATATTTACAATTAAAAAGGTTACATACTGTATATGGATCTAAGTGGGACCTTTCACCACTGTCCCATAACTGTTTGTGTGTGCGTGTGCGTGTGTGTGTGTGTGTGTGTGTGCGTGTGTGTGTGTGTGTGTGTCTGTGTGCGCATGCCTGCATGTGTGCGTGTGTGTGTGTGCGTGCATGCCTGTGTGTGTGTGTGCGTGTGTGTGTGTGTGTGTACGTGTTTGAGTGTGTGAGAGGTCACGAACGAGAGAGGGAAGTTGATAGCGAGGTAGAGAGGCCTTTCTAATCAAAGGGAGTCAGTGTTTAGTGTGAAGGTCTGCTAATGACCAAACAGTTGTCAAAATAAAGCATGTGGAAGTGAAGGCTGGCTCATTATTAGTATGGTCCGTCTACCTAGACCTAGAGAAGCAGGCTGCCTTTAAATGGCCTTTAACCTCTGCCTTTAACCTCATAAACTGAGGTTCAGGAGGACGCAGGCCACGCCTTAACTCACCTCTACTCCGCCCCCCTAAACCAATTACCTACAGCGTATATCTATATATATATATATATATATATATATATATATATATATATATATATATATATATATATATATCCACCTGTGCTACCTGTAACTTATGTGTTTTGCTGATGCACGCGATACCTTAGTGGTTGCTATTTGCTGTATTGCTATCGCTTTTTCGGCTCCTCACCTGCAGCTGTCGTTTGGTTTTTGTTCCTAGCCAGGCTGTTGTGTTTAAGCTTACCTGCAGGCCATCTACCTGCCATAATCTAACAACGCTTAGGTTGTGGGTTCGATTCCCGCTGGGACCATATACACTGAAATGTATGCACTCACGACAATGTAAGTCGCTTTGGATAAAAGCATCAGCTAAATGGCATATTATTATATTAAATGAACAAGGCTATAACTCCATATATCATGAGGTAATGAATCTTGACCAGGGGAAGATTAGAATATATCTCCTCTGGGTCATCTTAATGAGGTCTTTTTGTTGTTGTTAAGGGTGTAAATCTGTTCCCTATACGTCATCTCTGAACAAAAGGTAGAGAACGTTGCCTTGAAGGCCCTCTGATATACAGTATAAGGGCAATGGGGTGTGTTGGGTCTACATTAAAACACATTCTCAGGTAAGCATCTCTTGACATAAGAAAGAGAAAAGGGAAATAGGACACTGGCTTTAACACATCTTAAAAGTTTAGTCCTACACATCATCCAAACTTCATCATCCCCCCCAGACCCCCCCTGCCACCCCACCCCAAAAAAGCCTAAAAAGCCAAACCCCCCGACCCTGGCACTCCAGAAGCCAAAAAGGAGGACATCCTGTGAGGGTGTTCCGCCACACAAAAGCCCCTCTATCCACCCTGGCCCTGCCTCACATACCCCCGACCATAACCAGAAATATCACTCACTGCTTTTCCATTTGGACCCTGTAGCTAAGGGCCCGGGGCTGTGAACATAAGGCGTCTCTCTCTCCGCTGGCTTCTCACACCACATTCGTGACCTCTGACCCCGAGCTTAACTCAAAACAGGAACAGTAAACTGTGTCTCTTTGTCTCCGACGGACACGGTTGCTATGACAACGGTCAACGGGTGGGGCCGCGCCTCTGACTGATCACCGCGGTGACACACACGTCCAGAGGGAGGTGGAGGTAGCTACGCCCAGTAGAACCTGAGGGGATGAAAAGGTGGTAGCCATTGCGGTTTTGCGTCCACCTGACCTGTTTTAGAAAGGTACGGTTAGTATGTGTGTGTTTATGAGTTCACACTGAATCGTCCGTCCACAGCAATTCCTGATCATGGCACAGACACACACACACACACACACACACACACACACACAATGACTCACTCACACACACACACACACACACACACACACACACACACACACACACACACAATGACTCACTCACACACACACACACACACACACGCACACACACACACACACACACACAAGAACTGGGGCAGACGTCTATACAATCAAAGCCCTGAAGGCGTAATAAATGTAGTCAGTAGGTGTGCAACTGTACACCAAGGTGAGTGACAGGAGTATCTATATGGTTTACTCTCTAATCCAAACGACATGCTATAATTCACTTTGGCCAGATGTGCATTATCACACTTCCTCTCTCTCTCTCTCTCTCTCTCTCTCTCTCTCTCTCTTTCCTCCTTTCATTACACACATTCTTTCCATCTCTATTTTCTTGGCTCATTTGGACTCCTCCAGTCGCCCCTGCATTCATTCCTGTCAGCCAGAGGTCCTGCCTCTTCCCATTAGCCGCGGCCTGACATACCCGGCAGACAGAACCAGTAATGTGCTGACTTGTTCAACTAATCCAACACACCTCCTCAGACAGGAGAGGGTCAACAGCTCATCATCACATTGTCAAAGGCTCATCATCAGACATCCTCAATCTCTTAGCAAATCTTACAACATATTCATTCAGCGTAATGGATCTCTTCATTTCATCAAAACATTTATTTCACTGCACTTGTGTTTATTGTCAACACAATGGCTGAAAACGATGGCTCAACCCAGCCCATCAACAGAAATGACCTAACGTTGAGTCAGGATCAACTAGTGCAGGCAGGAGTTGACTTCTCCTTTAATTTCTGCATGATCGGCTTGGATTAGTGAGTTCCACATAGACACACAGGCGCAGTCTGCATACCCAAACGGAAAATGAGCATCCATCTGCCTTTATATCCCGCCGAACAGCGAACAGTTCCTTTACTGTTCTCTCCATGGATAGTGCTCTCCGCATGGTGCTATAGTGCGCAGACCCCCTGCCCGCGTGTTTACCACTTCAGCGGGCACATAGACAAGTGCAGCAGATGTGGAAGTTCAGACTACCGACAATGAGAATGCTCTGCCCGGGCCATTGTGAGTTCCGTGGAACTAATTTCATTCCTGATTAAATGAAAGCCCCTTTGAATCGGTGGCACAAATGACACTGAAATGTGAAAGATTTATTTTATAAACTGCAACAGTCGCCTCAATGAGCGCACCGAGTCCCGATGACTTGCACTGCATAGCCTGCTAACTAAACCGGGCTGGTCCCTCCCCTGTATGTGAACAGCTTTGTCGCAAGTGAAAAAACCCTTTATAGACTTTTCTGCCCCCCTCCCTCCCCCAGCATCAAGTGCAGCCCGCAAGGAGCGCTTCGGCTGCGACTCCTCTCAGCCTCTTTGCTGCAAATGCGATGAGGAGAAGGGAACTTTCTTTCACTGATAAGAAGACGTCTGGGATGCAATAGCAGTTTCTTTTTGCAAGAAAGGTGGATCTTATTTGAATAAAAAACAAACAATACATTGCGGATTTGTCATAACCATCAATCGAATGCAAGCAGGTATGGCACCTTTTTTTTTCTATCAACTCGCTTTACAATTGATTGATGAAGCCACTTGGACAATGGGCTTCCATTCGAGTCTGATGCTATGGCTTTTTTTTCTCTATTTTGATGGGTTTTGTTGGCCTGGATTACAACTGTAATATCACAACTGAAACACTTGATACTGATGGAGATCTCTGTTCAGTCTTTATTCAATGGATTTCCTTATTTCCTACAATGTTAATTTTATAATCTTATAAGTTCGTTTGTTTGCCATGAATCAATTGTTCATTATTGAAACCGTTATTGATACAACAATATGGATTCAATATTTGTTTGCTTACTTTTTAGTATCTTAACATGAGAACATTTTGTAGCCTAATTCCTTAATTTGCTGGGCGTCTTCAATTAGTTTTCAATTATATCAATTTTGCAATAGTGTTGTAATGTTCTTGCAAGCAAAAACATTGTTTTATAACATTCATTTTTTATTATATTTCATGCACATCTTTTTTTCTTCAAATATCTGTATTTCCGTGATATCTTGTTTTGCCTCTTTTGCCGGTATTTCGTTTCCAATTTCAAATAAATGTTGCAGAATTTCTACAATTAGTTCTTTAAGGAAGTGTCTGGAACGAGCTTAGGACCCAGAGGACATCTGTGCTTGCAGGAAAATATATTGCATCGAAATCTTCCCCCAAAGATCATATGATAGGATATTTCTCCTGAATGAACTCGGAATTATGTCCAAAAATAACTGAACGAATGAAAGGGTGAAGTCTTGGTTCCCAAATTTCTCTTTGAGTGATAATTATACCGTAGGAATCCGAAGGACAATATCTGCAGTTTGTTGAAAGTAAAAATAGGTCAAGTTTAGGATTAAATCATGCCTCCCAATAAATATGCGTGTATACTTGCAATTAGAAAATATAGGGCCTCGAGTCATGGAATTCATAAGAGAGAAACATTACACTCTAGCGCCCTCTGTTGGTGATACTTCCGGGCTTCGGATGCTGATCCGAGGGATTCTTCTGACCTCGATGTTGAACACAAAGTGAATGGATGGCGCTTGAGAGAAATTATACTGTAATGGAAAATCGTTCAGTTAAATGATGGTTTGGCTTTCTTCAACCCAGTTACACTGGCAGCCTATCAGTTTCCACTCTGTTCTGGATGATTAAAGGTTAAATTTCTATAAATTTGTATTTCTTCGAAAGAAAAAGGGAAAAAAATAACAGTGTCAGGTTTGCCAAAAAATTAAGTCGAATTCCTCACATACTAATGGGGATGATGAGTGGTGTCCCGTGGGCCTGCATGTCTATCCTTTCCACAAGTGAGGGAGAGGGAAGCAGATGGGTGATTCGTATGAATACAGATGAGTCTCTTTGAGAACATGGTGATTGAAGTTCTACATGTATGAAGAATACTCGGTCATGGCCATGTGGCATCCTGATCCAACAGTCATTCAACAAGTCTTATAGAAGAGACACAGCAGTTCACTGTTATGAAGGGAGGGCAATAACGTTTTCTGAGTCTGACTCTGGCCTGATGCCCCTGATCATTGACAGTATAGCAGTATAGGGTCAGGGTTAGGTGATGCAGCAGCAGTACAACCTTCTCTAAAAGAACGTTCCCTCTCGTCTGTCTACCTCAGTAGATCTGTCACAGCCAACAGCTTCTCAAATTTCGCCGTGCGCTGGCATCTAATTCGAGGGGAATGCGAGGCATTGCAGCAGCCCCCGGCCACTCCTTGTAGCCCCACCCCACCCCACCCAATCCCCCTCCTCCTCCTCCTCCTCCTCTCCTCCCTCCCTATCAGGTTTGGCCTCCAGCTGGAGCCACAGATGTGAGGCAGTCTGTCACAGGCCATTTGCCCTCTTGAAACAGGGAAGATGAATGTAATCACTTGCTTACACTGGCTTTTCTTCCCTTCATTTCTCTCCTACGACTCCTGTTTGAAATTGCTCCTGCATTTGCACTACTGCTGCTTTAGCCTCGTAATCAACAGCACAAATGACTTTCTCTGTTCGTCTGTGGTGACTGCATCACCACAGCTGCTGACAAAGCATCATTGCTTTGCTCTGTGGTGAAGTGATGGTCTGTTAAATACATTTAAAAAAAAGCTGAAATGTTAAATGTCCTCCCCAGCTATCAGCTCCATTAACACAGTCACACTTAGCATGCTCAGGTTTGGCCACAGCGTCTTCTTGTGTGATGTCATGCGTGTCTGAAAACATGCTGTGGGCAGAATGAAGCAGCGTAGAACTAGAGAAAACAGATGTGGTCATTATCATGACAGCTGAAGGCCTACCATGTGGCAAACCTCCAAGCCTCCGTCTCGGAGTACCCAGAACCACAGGCCAGGGTTCATCCCTGCTCTCCTCCCCACAGACCACTGCCTCCAGTCAGCCCCAGTCGTCATCAACCTCCCCTCAACCACACAGTTCTGATGTCCATCCAATGAAATACATCTATAAGTGTAGAGGGACTTATAAGTGTAAGGGGCTTAACCATAACCATGCTGAAGATGCTATGAGAATTTAGAATTTGGAATTTGGAATTTGGACTGTTTTGATGGAAAAATAGGAACATATGACTGTATTGATGAAAAAACAGGCGTAAACCACAGTGCTAGTAAACAATAAGTGTGTTGCTGGGATAGAGGAGTTCAGGCGTCTTTGCAAGCACTAGTCACGTACTGCTCCACTCCAAAACCTGGCCATACTTGGTAATTTGGCTACCTGAGGTCTCTCTCTATTATTATGGTCTACATTGCCCCCCTGTGGACCTGGCTGGAGCTAGTTTTCCTTTGAGCATTTCAGCCCATTCAGAAGACAGATATTCTCTTCAGACGAATACAACTGCTACTCTAAATACAATTCTATCCCAGATGGGAAATGTGTCAAGAAAGACAAAGGTGGGACTGAATTATAAGAGAATGTATTTCAGAGGCCTTTTGGTACAGGGAACTTTGGTACAGGGACTAGCATATCAGTTGCTAGAAAGTTTCTGTACACCTGCAAGAGAGTCATTTATAGCATGTAGCCTACAGTCAAAGGCCTTGGAAAAGCACTGACATGTAGCGGAGGTGATTAGGAATCAAGGTCTCATGATGAGGTAGCCCTACCTGAGCCATGTAAACTCAAGTATCGCACTCAACCCTTGAGGATGTCTTCCTGGTCTAATGGTAGATGCTTGTGTCATCCATATGGGAGACCTGAGTTTAAAACCTGCCTCTCAAATATACAGTATATTTATGCTATACGCTGTTCTGTATGTCAGTATATCTTTGTGTTTGACACTCTGTGTCCCCAACCATTGCAGACTCTAGACTCTGTGTAGAGGGCCTTGTATTTGACCCCTTCCTCTTGGTGTTCTCCACCATCCCTGACGCTCTCTTTCTCTCTGTTGTCTCTCCTAGAGCCAGGCCCGTCAGTGCAATGGGCCCCGTTCCCCTGTGTCTCCTGCTCTCAGTGACGGTGCTTGCCGTGGTGGTGGGTTACGGCGTGGCAGCCACAGCCCCGGAGACCCCCGGTGACGATGACTATACCTGGCCACAGTGGAAGGTTCCCGTGGTGAGGAACAGGCGGACCGTCGCCCTCAGCAGCCCCAGCTTCACAGCCCAGCCCCAGGGGGAGATCAGCGGGAACTGTGGGATCGAGTGCCAGAGCCGCCTCCCCGACCCCTCCCTCTCCGACCTGGAGGAGTTCCTGTCCTACGAGACGGTCTACGAGAACGGAACGCGCACCTTGACCTCTGTCTCCGTCAACGAAGTCACGGCCTGGCCTGGGAACTCCTCCTCCTCCTCCTCTTCTTCCTCGCCGTCTCGCCGCAAACGGGAGGTCTACGGCACGGACACACGCTTCACCATTGCAGACAAACAGTTCTCCACCAAGTATCCCTTCTCCACCACGGTGAAGATCTCCACGGGGTGTTCCGGTGTCCTGGTGTCCCCCAAACACGTGCTGACCGCCGCCCACTGCATCCACAACGGACAGGACTACGTCAACGGAGCGCAGAAGCTCCGTGTGGGGGTCCTGAAGGAGAAGTCCCGGCGGGGGAAAGGAGGCAAGGGGAAAGGAGGACGGGGCAAAGGGAAGAGGAGGACAGGAGACGGAGACAAGGACGACGACCAGGCTGAGAATGAAGAGAAAGGAGGGAAAGGAGACAGGCGAGGGAAAGGGAAAGGGAGGAAGGGCCGGAGCCGTCGCAGCGCCGAGCCGGAGAAGCCGTCGTTCAGGTGGACCCGGGTGAAGCAGACCCAGGTGCCCAAGGGCTGGTTCAAGGGTGTGGCTGCGGGCGTGGCTGCGGATTATGACTACGCCGTGCTGGAGCTGAAGAAGGCTCAGAAGGTCCGTCACATGGACCTGGGCATCGTCTCCTCCATCAAGAACCTGCCCGCCGGGAGGATCCACTTCTCAGGCTTCGACGATGACCGGCCAGGCAACCTGGTGTACCGGTTCTGCTCCGTGTCGGAGGAGTCCAAGGACCTGCTCTACCAGCGCTGCGACGCCAAGCCCGGTTCTAGCGGCTCAGGGGTCTACATCCGCCTCAAGGAGCCCAACAAGAAGAAGTGGAAGAGAAAGATCATCGGGGTGTTCTCGGGACACCAGTGGGTGGACGTGAACGGAAACGGGGCGCAGCAGGATTACAACGTGGCGGTGAGGATTACGCCCCTTAAGTACGCCCAGATCTGCCACTGGGTCCAGGGGGACTCCAGCGAGTGCCGTGATGTCTGAGCACACACGTGTGTGCATACACACAACCACATGCAAAGACACACACACACAGGAGAAGACACACACACACACGCACGCACAAGCGCACACACACACACACACACACACACACACACACACACACACACACACACACACACACTACAACCCCCCCCCCCCCCCCCCAACCCCCTATTCCATCTCCAACCAGGGGCCCACCTGACTGCCTTTCCTCTGCCCTCCTCTTACCTCCAGTGCCTCTCACAGACTGGCATCGGTCTGTCACCCAGTCTCCTCACAGCGTCCATAGCACACACACACACACGGCCATACAGACTCACTGTTGATAACAGGAACTACTAGTCAGCAGATACAGAGAATTATGGCCGTTCTGTGCTCTTCTAATTTATTTAATTATTAAAAGCAAACATTCTTAGAAATGTATGAATATCATGATTATATATTTCCAGATACTAGGTCTGTTTTTTTTTTTTGCTTAATCTACTTATTGTGAGAGGTTTTTAGTTTAGACAGATTTGGATACAACATTGTGTATATTCAGCTGTTTCAGGTGAGCAATGCTTTTTTTGTCATATAATCCTGCCTGGCTTTAAGTGGGGATACACTTGTCACATTTTTCTGTGTCCTCCATTTTTTGGTAAAAAGGGACTAAGCAAGTTTGCATTGGCTTTAGTGAACGACCCAGAAAAAAAGACATTTTTCGGAGAAATGAACATTTAGATATATTGAGAGGATAACTTTTCTTTTTTTTTATCAACATTTTCTAAAGAAATGTGCTGATGTCTGAAATCTTGTATATCTAGATCTTTTAATGTCCTGTTATGTCCCTTTTGTAAAACTTCCTTTTCTTTTATAAATAATAAGATGATGTTTCTACATAGTGAAAGGTTCCATAGGGTTCCTGGATAAAACACGGTTGTTTTGATTCTTACTCTCTGTTCTTTAGTTTTTACTCTAGCACTGCAGTGAAATGTGGTTTCATTGTCAGGCACATAAACTATATTGGTGCCAGGAGAGACTGGTAGAGGTAGAAATCGAAGGATGGGCGCATTGTAATGCATTGTAATGCAATCCATTCCATGCATTACAATGAGCCTGTCCTGCGATTTCTGCCTCCACCAACCTCCCCTGATTGTTCATCCAGAAACTTGGTGCTAATTTAATAGGAAATTAATTAATTGTACACTTTGGGAAGACCTATCAGAATATATTTTGATAGCCTGGTACTGTAACTGTTTAATGTGAGGCTGGCTACACAATGGGTTTGATGAGACAGAGCGAACACATTCAAAAAGTTATTAAGGTTTGTGTAATTCTAATAAGGGTTGTGGTGACATTGAATGCCATAATGTTATGTGATAACGATGTTAAGTCTAAAATGTTCATGTTGATTAATCTTGTTTATTATGTGCCACAATTTATATGAATTTGCTATTAATGACCAAATACATGAAATGAATAACTTTTCATTTTGATTGAAAACAAAACCACAATTAAACCAAGATTACATCTTGTGTGTGTGTATTTATGAGTAAATTACATGACATGTACTGTGTACCACGGATGAAAGTCTCATAGAGAAACTAAGGAGTGAACAAGATAACTGTTGTGATGTTAAGATTGTATCTGAGATTTGATAAAGCAACCATGCTAAATAAACTGGTCAGGACAGACTTCCTGTGCTGTATGATTCACATGACAATGGGTTCTTAAAATGAGCACAACATCAATTCAAGCAACTGTACCCTTACATATGTGAGTCTGTAAGAAAGTTAGCCACGCAGAATAGGTGTGATGTGATTGTGTCTAAATGTTTAACCCACTCGATTGAAATATAACCGATGCTACTATGGTATTTTTACACTTTACATTTTAGTCATTTAGCAGATGCTCCTATCCCTCTGGAATGTTAAAATGTAAAAACAAACATTTTTACCTGGAATGATCAGTCTATATCCTGTAAATCCATATAAGAAGAAGGAACAGGGTATCTTTCATGGGCGATTCTTTCCGTCATTGAGTTTATTGCATCTCAAAGGGTTCACATGCACTGAGGAGGGGCATTGTAAATAAAAAAAAAAACTAAAAAAAAAACTGAAAAACAAACAAAAAAACCATTTGAACTCAATCATGAAAAAGTATTTTCTCCCATTTTCTATCCATCATTTTTTCACAACAATTTTGTCGAAAACAGTCACTTGCAATGACACAACACACAGACTGAGTATCCGTTATATCTGGGATGTACGTACAGCACAGGACTGACTGGTTCCACTGATCTACACAGCTGCCTAGAGAGGCAGACAGGGACACAGAGGGAACCATAGAACTAGAATGAGAATCTATGAGAATGAACCCTCTAGAATCATTCTAGAATTCTAAGGAACATTCTATAGGAGAATGAGAACTCTAGAATCATTCTAGAACGAGAACGATCTCATTGTACTTCTATGGAGGTAACACTGTTCAACAGTGCCTTCCTCTGGGCCTAAGACACACAGGCTCTCTGCCCGCGTGACCACATACTGTACAATATCACTGATTCACTAAAACGATGACTGAAAAGGAACGCAAAATGTGGGGGGGGATGGGAGAGGAATGGTCTGTTTTTTTTCTAAAATACAAAAATAACACTACATAAAAATGTATCATAGACTGTACCAACCTTAATCTGGTGATAATAATGATATAAATGATATAAAGCACAAGCAATTCTGAAAAATCATACAGTGAGAAATCCAGAGGGAGAGTGTCGTGATGCCCGGTAGACTGTACAGTTGCTTGATAAATTAAATTATATGAGAAAAGAACTGTTTGAAGGTACCTCTGTAGTGAGGAGTGGTTCGTTGGCGAGATGTTATTCCTGATATGCTCTTTTGGACCGTTATCTTGCAATCATAGGAATAACTGAAATAGAACACATTTTCTCTGAAAATAAAACAGAAAGATATGATTTGCTGATAAAAAAAAATATCCTCAAATGTTATCAGCACATTAACAAACAGAGAGACAACGTATAAATAATGGTGGACATGATGCCCCAAATATGAAAAAATAGAAAAATAAGCGATGAATCAAAAAGACAAAATAAACACACTGAATATCATAAAAAATATTACTGGATGGTCTTTTAGGATTCAGGAGCCCGCGTACATGTTATTTCTTAATATATATTTATCATATATTCATATTTGTTTCCAAATATGCTCAAAATGATGACGGGGAGAGATAAGATAATGACCACATTACTTCTTACAGTTTGATATCAGATTCACATCAATATCAATATGCTCTTCAACAGACATACAGAATAGAGACAAAATCCTCAGACTTGCCACTGAAATTCATATATACATCAAAGTTAGACCTTCTGCAAAGAACACGATACACATTTCTCCAAAACGAATGGTGGCCTTTCGCTTCGCCTTCCCCCTTCTGTCCAGTCAGGGTGGTTGCAGAGTGATGCCCCTCCCCCTCTGGGGTGAGGTGGAGGCCCTGGGCGGGGCCGAGGAGGGTGGAGCTGAGGTCGATCAACACATGTCCATCATTCAACTCAAACGCTAACACCGGGGAAAAAAAGGATCTAAATCACATACTCCTTCAGCTTCTTGATCGCTTTTGTCTACTTTGTTTCTGTAGGTTTTGTTTAGACAAAGGGTTACATCTAGATAAGCACACACTTGTTTATTTTTTTCAGCTAAGGTTTCACGTTCACAGTTTGTGCTACAACATTACACAGGGGGGGGCTTGGGTGGGCTGGGGTGGGGGGGGGGGGAGTGTCCTATGGGTGAGTAGCTGAGGAGGGGGGCGGTGGTGGTGGTGGTGGGGAGGGGGGGGGTGGGGTTCTCTGGTATCCTGGCATGTAGGCAGACACCAGGCAGACGATCAGAGGGGCTGCTCCAGAAAAAAAATAAAAAAACAGCTGAAAGAAAGCAGAGAGAAAGACACGACTGAATACAAACAACACCAGTTATCTCTGCTTGTTTTCTCTACATCTTCTTTCACACTGACAGAAATAATCAAAAGCTTTTTGTCAGCCAGTCCTGAGTGCCCACCTGGGGGGATTATATGAAGTCCTTGAGGTCCAGGTCTGCCAAGGGGTCCTTGGGCTTTTTGGGAGGCTGGCTCGCAGGTCCTGGAGACAGCTGAGAAACAGAGACAGAATCACTGAATATCAACTCAAAAAGAGTGTGAAACAGGTATATTAGGAGTATTTGTGTGCAGACGGGATGTGTATGTGCATCTGAATATCATGTGTGTGTCAGTGTGTGTGTGCGCGCGTGTGTGTGTCTTCACACTCTCCAATGCTTGTGCCTGTGTGTGTACAGAGTGTGTTACCGGTGCTCCTGGTGCTGCGGCTCCCCCAACGAAGGGTGGTCTCATCATGGGCTGGCCCATCATCATGGAGGACATCATGGGGGCTCCAGGTCCTGCTGCAGGGGGCTGGTGGCAGATAGAGAGGGGTGGAGTGGGGGGTTGACCAATCAATACTGAACCTTCTGAAGCTTCGCTCAATAGCTCTCATAGGACTCACTGACTCACACAATAACTAACGTTATTGGATTGATAAAAGCAAGCTCTCCACTGCATTTCTTTCACTAATCAAGTCATGGCAGATCAGAGAAATGGAGGAGGGAAGGAAGGAAGGAAGGAAGGAAGGAAGGAAGGAAGGAAGAAAGCATAGAGTATTCAAACAGGGCAACAGTATCTTACCATGCCAAAGCCAGGCTGTGCTCCCATAGGTTGAATCATGGCTCCGCCTAGGGGTGCGGCTCCAGGGGCTCCAGGAGCTCCAGGGGCGGAGCCAGGCTAGAAGCAGGAAGTAAAGACAGAATCAATCAAGTCATCAAGTCCACAGTTCACTAATAATACCCATATTGGGAGTGACAACAAGTGATGGGTTGTGGGTTATGAGTGGGGCGGGTAGAGTTCCTACCATCTGAGGTCCAGGAGCGCCCCAGCTTGAGGGGGCTACATGGGGGGTCCAGTTAGCTCCTCCTGTCAGCTTCTTCTCATTCCACTGCTGGTCCCTACAGGAGACAGATAGACCAACCAATCACACAAGAGGAATGAATCCACCAATTACACAGAGGGCACACTCACATCAGCTGGGTTGGGTTAGGGATTGGTTAATTAACATTAGGTACATACAGCATGACTTTGGTTGTTATCGAGGATGCATGAAAACACGCATGCACACACACACACACACACACACACACACACACACATACACACGCTAAAATAAAGGGACCTGTTGATAAACCTGTTCAAGCAGCTCATTAACTGACAGGAATCAGGAGTGCCTTCCTCAGGAAATGATGAGGGGTTCCTTAAATCAAACTAGCCTAGAAATCATCAGACTCCTTTTAGTTGTGAGACAGTGAATCTCGTACTTATACTTGTATCTTGTATTCTGTCCTTACTTTTTTTGAGTCATTCCCAGATCTGCAAAAGAGAAGAAAAACACAACTTCAGCACAGTCAAAACAGCCCTAAACGACATGACATCTACAGTCCATGATAGTCATCTGAACCTGAATGAGGTCAAGCTCTCCAGCTCTAAACCAGTACATACTTCCAACCAGGCTGGCCAGTGATGAGTCCAGGTCTCCCACGATGGGTTTGGCAGGGGGAGCGGCGGCCATTCCTGTCCCGGCGGCCGGGGTGCCAGTGCTGCCTGTGGTGCTGCCCCCTGTGCTCTGGGGTGTTATTGCAGGCATCAGCAGGTCCCCTAATCCACCAAACACTTAGAGAGACGGTAGGAACGGAAGGAGGAGGATGTTAGAGACATACTGTACAGTATGGGATTAAAGCCCTCGTAATCCCTAATCTACACAAAGAGGGGTCAGATTTGACATCATCACATACTGTACTGTACAGTCAGACAAATTCACAATGACAGCATTCTGTATTCTGGTGTGCATACTGCATGCACCAATCAGGGACAAATCGATTTATATAAGAGCATCTCACATTAAACTATTGGAAAGTTCAGATGTATAAATATGTATTGAAATGTTGCAATACCATTACATAGTAATGCGTCAATGCTAGTTCCCATAGGCCAGGCCAGGGGGACTAAAAACACTGACTTATAAAAACAATAGACATTCAGGGGAAAATAAGGTAACACTGCACAGGGTAAAAAGAAGACAGGAACATTGTCTCATATGCGAGACAGACGTGGAAACGTGCAAACAAGCTGCATTTCTAAAAATGGGGATCGTGTCATCACAGCTCAAAGCACTGTAGGGGGAGAAGGCTTGTGAACTCACCAATTACACAGTAGAAGCAAGCAATGACCCAGCAGTGATAGAGGGAAGGAGAGACAAGGAGAGAAAGCGAGAGAGATGGAGGGGGGGGGGGGGAATGAGGGGGAGGACAGAGAAAGGACGTGAGGAGAGAGAGAGAGAGACGGGGAAGGGTGGCGGAAAATAGAAAGAGACACAGAGAAGAGACAGAGAGAGTATAGAAAGACACAGACCACATGAGGACGACCAAGAACAAGGGATGTCAACGTGTAGAGAGAACAGGAGGGGTGGGAAGAGGAGGAGGGAGAGGAGGAGGAGGTAGAGGAGGAGGAGGAGGAGGAGGAGGAGGGGCCACACAGTAGTAAGCATCAGCGTGTGCATGTGAGGAGAGAGAGATAGAGAAAGAAAGAGATCAAAAAAAAGAGAAGGAGAGAGAGAGAGAGAGGAAGGCAAGTAGAGGAGTTAAGCTGAGAGTGAGTGTTGTGCCCTCAGCATTGCAGTTACGTAAGGGGGGGGGGGGGGGGGGGGCAGCAGCACAGCAGCGGTGGAGCGTGGCGTGTCAGCGGCAGTCATGCAGAACACAAACACACAGCAGCAGCAGCAGTAGTAGTACTGTACCAGGCCAGCCCAGACCTCCAACACTACACTACACTAAACTACACTACATTAGCCTGTACGTGAGCACCGGGGGGAGGCTGGCGGAGGTAGACATCGGAGGACGGGGCTCGTTGTAACGCATGGAATGGAATGAGGAACGGTATCCGACACACGTGTTTGATGATACCGTGCTTCATTCCGTTCCATGCATTACCATGAGCCCCCGTCCTCCGAGGTCTTCCTCCAACCAGCCTCCCCTGGTAAGCGTTAATGCCCGACAGGGTGTGCATCATTAACAGCTAAGATCTGCAAAGCGTCCGTAAGCTGTGACAGCGCGCAAGAGAGCGGGTCGAGAACCGTCACATCGGAAAAACATCAGCTATTTTGGGATTTAGGATGTCGCTCAATCCCACCATTAGCTACTCAGAGCTCCACATAAAACTATTACAATGCTGTCTGAGAATGAGATACATTGCAATATTAAAGGCTTGTAACGTTTTGGTTTGATAGAGTATAGGTATAATAGAAGTAGAAATGCTCTTAGTCAGAGGGAAAATGAGGTAAACATCTATGTTATCTGATATCTCAGAAGGGCTGATTTTAACTTGAATGTTATTCATTTTCATCATAATATCTGTAGGTAAATGTCATAGCTGCTCCTGATTGAGGTACAGGTACTGTAGTTCCTCAGCTCAGACACGGGTAGCGATGCCTCCCCCTGCCTTTTCATCCACACTACCCCCCTGGTTCTCTACTGTAAATACATTTAAAAATATATTATAATAATTATTCTTCCTTCTTCTAGCATTGTGACTGCAAATAGCCCCAGGTCCTAGCATAAATTACTTTTTCTTATGAAGACTGATGGAGAGATGATTCACTTATCCACAAATGTATTTGTTGTAAGTCGCTTTGGATAAAGGCATCTTCTAAATGCCATGAATGTAAATGTAATGTAAATCTACTGTACCTGATGTGTCAAAGCCACCAGAGGGCGCCGCTGCAGCCAGTGCTGTGTCTACTGGTACCGCTGAGAGGACTGATACTGGGGTTGGGGGGGTGGGGGAGGGCAGGGAGCCGAAGGCGTCAAAACTAGACTCCAGCAGGTCATTCTGGACTGGGGCTGGAGCTGAGGCTGGTACCAGGGCTGGTGCAAGGGCTGGTGCCAGGGCTGGTGCCAGGGCTGGGGCTAGGGACAAGACTGGGTCAACCGTAGGAGCCAGACTGGGAGACATCAATCCTGAAAGAGGTGGAACATGGAAAGGAGGGTTTTAGTATGATATTGAAGCTCATTTATATTAATTCATGTCAATTGTTGTAGTGTACAGTACATACATACAGTATGTATTTACAGTGTGGCTCTGTGTGCGTGCGTGTGTGTGAGTGTGTGTGTGTGTGTGTGTGAGTGTGTGTGCGTATGCAGGTGTGTGTGTGCGTGTGTGTATGCAGGTGTGTGTGTGTGTGTGTGTGTGTGTGTGTGTGTGTGTGTGATCAGTGACAGGGGGTACGTACCACCCAGCAGGTCATCTCCTGGGCCTCCGGGGGCAGCAGACTGAGACTCTATGACAGGACTACTGAATGTGTCTACAGGGTTAATCCAGTCATCCAGAATGCAGCATGGAGGGCAGAGAGGGGTTAGTCAGCACTGGGCCGCTCACTGAGAGAGGGAGGGGGGGACAGGGTATGAGACAGGTCACACTGTACACACACACACACACACACACACACACACACACACACACACACAGATGCACACACACACACACACACACACACACACACACACACACACACACACACACACACACACACACACACACACACACACACACACACACACACACACACACACACACACACACACACACACACACTTCCAGGCCTCAAGGTAGCAAAAGAACTGTGATCACCACCAATCTACTGCCACAACCATTTCACCACCATCACATAATCTCTCCTGTCACACGATCTATCCGCATTTGGACCTCAACCTCATTATGATACACCACAATGCACCGTGGCTACGATACTTACACGCGAACACCACCTCCACATACAATTATCCTTCACACTTAACGGCTTCTAGCTAATAGCGAATGCTAACAAAGGAGAAATGCAAAAAGAAGACAAATACAGAGAAGATACAACAACGACGACGACAACAACACTCAAACACGACAATGACATTCAAAAACGAGACAAAGATGAGTTGAGTCCATGGCAAGTCATCCTGCAGCATCCACCCTCAGAGCCATGGACTTGGGGAGGACAAAGGAGCATAGGGTAGAGAACATGTCCAGGGGGCTGATGGGGTTTGTAGTTCAGTACCCACCCAGCAAGTCAATGACAGGTGTAGGCTCAGGCTTGACTGGAGAAGACACTTCAGGGGCTGGAGCTGGAGCTGGAGTTGGTGCTGGAGCTGATGAGAACGCATCTACAGAGAGAGAGAGAGGGGAGGGAGGGAGGGGGAGAGGGGAGGGAAAGAGAGAGAGGGGAGGGAGAGAGAGAGAGAGAGAGAGGGGAGGGAGGGAGAGAGAGAGAGAGGGGGGGGGAGAGAGAGAGAGAGAGAGGGGAGGGAGGGAGGGAGGGAGGGAGAGAGAGAGAGGTCCTTTGTTGTGTGAATCCTATCTACTGCTTTTGTCTGTTATCCACATTGCTTTTTTTTAATCGAGGTCTGTGCTTATGTCTTAAGGGTTTATATCATTGTTGATATTCATTACTGTTTTTCCACTCATTCTTTTGTAGATTTCCATTGTTTCAGCTCTGCTTTCATTTTGTGGAAATATTGTGTGATTTGGGATCTGAAAATCCTGTGTGTTTCTTTCATCTACAGGGCTCTTGTGTATAAGAGACTCAGGCATCCATCAGATCTCCCTGTTTAAATAAAGTTTATAAATGAATACAAATAAATTGTTTGCTGTAAACACTGCTGGAAAACAGAAACAGACCCAGGTCTTGTCTGAGGGGGAGAACAGATGCTGACAGAGAGCAACGCCATAGTGAGTAGAAGACCCAGGAAGTATAATAATAATAATAATAATAATAATAATAATAATATGATATGCCATTGAGCTGACGCTTTTATCCAAAGCACTGTTAGCGCCATGCTGTACCAGCTGAGCCACGGAGGACCACCACCCGCCAGGAGTGAGAAGTGAGGTCAGAAGAGATGGGGTCAATGAATAAACTCACCAGACATGAGGTCTTCGCCCATGTGGGCCTCGGGCAAAGGAGAGGGCCCACGAGAGATAGTGGGGAGGTCTTCCAGGTGAAGACAGAAGAAGAGAGGAGGTAGAAGAGGAGGAGGAGGACGAGGAGGAGGAGGAGACAGAGGAGGTGGAAGAGCATAGGAGATCATTAGCGTAGCAGAGAGAGAGCCAGAACAGTGGTAGGATTGTATACAGTCATCGAGCAAGTGGGTACATGCACAAGTCGCATACCACTATGGGGACAAACCAAGACGTGTGGTAAAACAGATGGTAGAGGAGGAGGAGGAGGAGGACACCCGAAAAAAAGAAGAAGTGTGTTCCACAGAAAGAAAGGAATCAACTCCTGTACCTGCCCCAAATAGGTCTACGCTAGGAGTAGCTTCAGCTGTGGTTTCTGTGGTTGGGCTTTGCTCAGGCATAGAATCAAACATATCTACAAACAAGGACACACATTCAGTTACGTTCAGTCTACATTTAGTGCAAACAGCATGGTGTGTTAAGAGGGAACAGTGGGGAGGGAGGCAGAGAAAGCAAAACTTCAGTTTAAAAAAGGTCATCTAGAGATGCGTATTTTTGAGAAGTAATGCAAAGCAAAGCACTAATTGCAAAGAAGGAGAAGATTAACTGAAATTGTGTTGTGAAAGCCGTAATGAAGCGTAACAATTTCAGCTGTCGATATCTACAGATTCAGTCAGGGGTCGGAGGTGAAAAGAGCAAGGGTTGCTAGGCGCACGGTTGCCAGAGTAACCGTAACAACTGGGTCGTGTTCAGTAGGGTACAGGGGAGCAAAATGTTTTGCAACTGGAAATGGATATCTGTGTTCACATCTATTATTTACACAGATAGCTCCTAACTCTATGGGTAATAACTCCACCATTTTATTGAGTTTCAAAACGTTTTTCTTCCGTTTGCTCTTATTGAACATCACCCTGCTTACGGCAACTCCCTCTAACCTTGACTGGCTGTAGGTTTTAGTAAGGCTGGGTAACAATCAAACAGGTTGAGCCACCCCTGTCAGTTTCATCTATGAGTCTGATCTATGATGGTAACAGATTACTCCATCAATGCCTCCAGGGATCAATCCAGCACACAGATGCACAGTACTGATCCCTGCATCATCTGAGAAGGTTACAGTCAATCGTCTTATCTCCTTAAAGAGGACATCCAGATAACATGTAGATCAATGAGTCTACCCTGTGTCTGCACGGGGGGGTGATAGTAAAAAAATAACCTTTTGACAGATCCATATACAGTATATAATGTTTCATTTTCAAAGGGTGGTCAAAACGTTTGATTCACTCAGTGCCTATGTCTGGAATAAAAATCAATCATAAGAGAAACATGATAGTTATGATAACGATTAAAAAAATAAATAATCTAAAATGTAGGGACTAGACAAGATCACAAGATCATCATTATCATCATCATCACAGCCATCATCATCATCATCATCATCATCACAATGCAGAGAGCAATGCAGTGCGAGAGGCAGAAATGAGAGTGAGGACTTTACCACCGAAGAGGTCTAGAGTAGGGGCGGGGGCGGCTGGAGACTCTGTGGTGGTAGAGGTGGTGGTGGTGGTGGTGGAGGAGGTGGTGGTGGTGGTGTTGGTGTTGGTGGAGGAGGAGGAGGAGGGGGCGGGGGGGGCGGTGGTGGTGGCGGTGGCGGCGGCGGCTGGGGGGGCAGCGATGATGACGGGGGCAGCGATGACCGGCGGCGCGGAGGTGGGGGACACAGCAGCGGCAGCCCCCATGTCTAACGGCTTCATGGCAAAGAGGTCCAGCTGTGGGGCAACGTTGGCACTCCCCTCCGAGGGGGCGAAGGGGTCTTCAGGAGGAGAGGAGGAGGAGGAGGAGGAGGAGGAGGAGAGGGCGGAGGGGGGGGGGTTTAAGGGAATATGACCAGAAAAGGAAGGAGGAAGGAAGGAGGAATTGAAGGGTTTGTTAAACAACAAACACTGTATAGAAAAAAAAAGCAGATTATGAAGCCAGAGACCTCAGGAGGATTAGGGGAAGCAATGAAAAGAAACCAGTTAAAGGGAAGGTCACCATTAACCTTAATACTGCACCATTGGCTAGACTGGAGCTAGGGATATACCTCAGCTAGGCTTGGGAAGAACTGTCTAGCATTGGTTCACAAACAGGCACTGTCTATAGTAAACTTTTACATAGACAGGTCACAGTGAACAATGTCCAGTGATTACATGTTACATTCTAAACACTTGACGTTAATCTCTACATACAGTACTGTCAAGAACACATGTACATCATTGGGGTCGGGCGCAGAATCAAGTTAATGTAGAAGAATGTGTTAGTAGAACGGAACAGGAAAGCGTTGTTCTAGAACTGTCGTCATTCTAGAACTGCGGTCATTCTATGCCGTAAGACCCCACCCTAGGTAAGCTCTCTAGGTATCCTGTAAAGGAGCCATTTTGTTTTCTGAAATACCACCACCTGTTTGACTTACGTACAGTTCTAGTGTGATTCATACTTACAAATCCAGGCCAAAGAGAGAAACAGAAACAGAAAAGGCTCAAACATGGTCACTCATTCAGAATCAGTAGGATGAGTTAGTGAGTTATCAAAAAGGAAAATAGAAAAACAATTCTAAGATATTAGAATTAACAGCTGGGTGCTTTCGACTCGAGTATTCACCTGGTGAATATTACGAGGTCAGTGTAGCAGAGAGGGGGGGGGCTGTACAGTACGTAAGCAGGGCTCAGTGACAGGGTAGGGGGGTAGAGAGGGGCGGAGGTTGGGGCCCCACTAGTGGGGTTTGGGGCGGGACAGTAGGCCCCAAGGCAATGTCAGGTAGATGGTAATCTACTGTCCCATATGTGATAGCAGAAGCAGCTTTGACCTACCCAAGCAGTAGGTATGCACACACACACAGTCGCACACACGCACGCACGCACACACACACACACACACACACACACAGTCACACAAAGACATACACACGCACACACACACATACACACAGTCACGCAAAGACACGCACGCACGCTCGCACGCACACACATACACACACAAACACACACACAAACACACACACAAACACACACACACACACACTCCAAGCAGTCTTGTCACCCACCAGATCCGCCAAATGCATCAGAAGCAGGGGCCCTGCTCTCGGTCGCCGGACCGTCACCTGGGGAGGGTGCAAACGCATCTGGGGTGCCAGAGAGGGGGGGTAGAGGAGAGAGGGGGGGACGCAAACCACAACACAACACCCAGACGGACAGAAAAACCAGAGGGGTGAAAAGGCCACAGACAACCAGTGAAAGAGAGATGAGGTAAACAAAGAGCAGGAGGAATAGAGAGAATGAAAACAAATATGAGAGATCAGCGTTAGGAGAAAGCAGAGAATACAGGAAGTATGCAGCCCTGATCTGAACATCATAGGGATGGTAGCTTCTAGGCTGCATAGAGCTGCATTCAAGTGTGTACAACTGGTTTGTACACGCTGGGAGAATGAGGTGCTATTATGGTGCTGTCATAAGCTTGTACTGTGGCATGGAAGATGCCAAGCTCAGCGATGGGGAAAAGCAAAGTCTCTCTTTGACAGACTGAGTGGCTGTTTTCAGCGGAAAACATGGGAAATCTGGCTTTGTTACCACTTCAAAAATGGAAATGATCTTACACTAAAGTCTTAGAAGAAACTGCCGACCAAATGAGACGGTTTCCACTGTTCTCTACAATTACAGAACAAAGGAACTTCATCTCCTGCTGTGGCCAAATACTAATGTTCAATGAAGCGTATTATAATTCAGTGGTGGAAATTAGTGATATTAGTGAAATTAGTACGGGTTCAGTATGAATAAATGTTCTCGATGTGTTGAAACTGACATAACATAACCGTACACCCAGTATTTGGGGTAAACTGAGCGTTGACAGACGTCTGTCTGTCTGTCTGTCTGTCTTTCCCTCAGCCTGTCTGTCTGTCTGTCTGTCTGTCTGTCTGTCTGTCTGTCTGTCTTTCTGTCTGTCTTTCTGTCTCTCCCTCAGTCTTTATCTCTGTCTGTCTGTCTGTCTGTCTGTCTGTCTGTCTGTCTGTCTGTCTGTCTGTCTGTCTGTCTGTCTGTCTGTCCCTTGCCATGAGCGTGTGACCTCACTGACCTCCGAACAGATCCATGTCTGAGACGGAGGTGGTGGGCGCGGGCGCGGGCGGTGCTGCGACAGGAGCGGGCGTGGCCGCGCTGGGCGCCGTGGGTGACGCCACCGCGGGTGTGGCGGCAGCGCCATCAGCATCGGCCGAGTCGTCCTCCGCCAGGAGAGCTTCGGAGGCGGAGCTAGCGGAAGCGGCTAAGGAGTCTGTACCCAATCAGCACCCAGGCCATCACCATCCACCAACCCCACCCCGAACCAATCCCAACCGCAGAGAGGAGGAGGAGGAGGAGGAAGAACAAGGTAGAAGGTAGAAGAGTGGAATATCATAGGGAGAGAAAAAAGAGAAGGAGAGAAGCAGAGAAAGAGAATGCGCTGAGAAAAACGACAAGCGTAAAAAGACAAGCCAAAGAGAATACGACCAGAGTGCTAACGGTGTGAATACTGCTACTATATGCCGGAAGGGGGGGGGGGGGGGGGACGCTACACCCTAAGGGGCCCTACAGATCAGAGAGGAAGACAAGAAAGAGAGAGAGAGAGAGAGAGAGAGGAAGCTGACACCCACTGGGTCACTGCTGCACCCTCTCAGAAACCTGTCAAACTAGGGACGGTATTTGATTTCAGCTCGACAGGTTCTACAGATTCATCTCCCCCAGGGGGCACAGTGTAAGTCCTGGCACCGTGCCTTGTTTTGTCTGATTCAACACTACACAAGTACATCACAGACATCGCTTCAGGTGTTTGCTGCTGCTGCAGGAAGGCCACAGGCAGGGCTCCTGTTCTAAGCTGTGGGAGGAGGAAGCCGTGTGCTTAAGAACAGAACGTTCTGCTGTACTCACCCTCACCCAGCAGATCTGAATGACGAGAGAGAGAGAGAAAGAGAGGGGGGGGGGGGGCAGAGAGAGGGGGGGGCAGAAAGGGAGAGAGAGAGGGAGAGAGGAAAAAATGTGATATACACAGAGCATAAGCAGAAACATTCCAACCACGACTCACACGATATCACATGACTACTTCTATGATCCTTGGGAACAAGAAACACACTCAAGGAACACAAGGAACGCTGATGATGACACATGAGGAAACTGTACCGTTTAATCAGAGTAAGAGGTCCTAATAGCTATTTAGAGCAGGCTTGAATACTGGCCAGCCCTTGAATGACAGCGGAGAGACACAGCAACACAGCATGCCAGAGAGACAGGGGACTTTTCAGGACGAGCGTTGGATGCAGCTCTACAGAACGTTCTGACAGAAATGGAGGCTACCGTGTAGAGCAGGTGTGAGTGTCTGTCATGTAGATTAGACAGACCTGTCAGGTTCTCTGCCTTTCTATCTGCAACACTGTGAACGTTTCCCCTCGCTGAATACCAGGGGAGGCTGGCGGAGGTTGAGATATAAATTGGAGACAGGCTCATTGTGATGCATGAGGATGGAATGGAATGAGGAATGTTATCAAACAATGCATGACAATGAGCCTGTCGCCATGCATTACAATGAGCCCGTCCTCTCACGTCAACCTCCGCCAGCCTCCTCTCACTGAACACGCCCCAAGATAACTATATCTCACCTCCCCATGCAGATGCAGACGAGGCCGGAGCTGCAGCGGCGGCTCCCCCTGCTGGTGGGGCTGACAACATGTCCAGATCCAACAGGCTATTGAAAGCACTGCAGAGAGAGAGAGAGAGTGAGAGAGAGAGAGAGAGGGGGGGGGGGGGGGGCAAGAGACAAAAGAAGCAGAGAAAAAAGAGAGGGGGACAACCAATGAGAATGCGGTTGACGGTTAGGGTTTAGAAATAGGGTCGATGGTTTATTCAACTAGCCAGTGCGGTTCATCAACACTGGTGACGGTCAGCATGGCAAACACGTCAAGGACCGAGGCTCCTACTTGGCGTTGGTGGTGAAGACGGGCGGCGGGGGTTTGGCGGGCGGTCCGCCGTGGTGACGTTCTGGCGCCGTTGGGGCGGGACCGGCCGTGGCGGCTGCGGCGGCGGCAGCTGGGACTTCGGTGTTCCTACCCGGAGTGGGCGCCGGTGAAGCGTTGTTGGCTGGAGAATCCTGCTACACGGAGAGAGAGAGAGAGAGAGAGACATAACCCTGTTGCCATAGTGACCGGTTACATAAAAAGACAGGGCAGCCTTGACTGCTCTTTTTTTCCACATGAACGCACCTGAGATTGAACCCACGGCGGATCAACCCACCAGTTGACGACAGTAAGACTTTTTTTTTTTTAAATTTTATTGTTTCGAGAGAGAGAGTGAATGAATACAAAAGGAAAGGTGTGCGTTACTCACCTTGGTTGGTGACCTGTGAAATGAACAACAAGCCAGAGTTAAAACAAACGGCAGCATCAACATCAGATGCCTTGCACCAAGAGGCATAATGACTATAACTCAGCTGTGTCCAAGTGAAGGCTAAATGATCACTTTGTTGGTTTAGTTTAGCTGACAGGGAACATTTAGGGCCAATTCCAATTCTGGAAAAAACCCAGTCTGCATCGGTACATTTGGTACTTTCTACACAACACTGAATAAAACAATGTACACATCCTCCAACAAAGCTTTACATTCTGATTTTCTCACACATAACAAGCTCAACTGTTTTGGCAATAACATGCATCAAATGCTTTGTGGTGGTGGGTCACATTGAATTGAAATTTGAATTGACCCCCAACCTGATCGACAGCAAACATACCGTAGGACAATTAGGTTGATATGAACTGTAAAGGGCCAAGAGACAAGGTTCAAGCTACTAGCAAAGTGAACCTTGTGTAAGCCCTGAAATCAGCCCCGACAAGTTCATATTAAAAACTGCAATTCGGAATCAACAAAATCAAGTACAGCATGATCACACATAGGCTGAGCGTTCACACTAATTCTATAGAACTCCATTTTGAACTTCATAGCCTCAACATCCACGACAAGGGAAGTTCAACTGTCAGTTCAATAGAATCGTCATGTGAATGTCACAGAACAGCTGTAAAAATGATACGAAGTTTAATTCATATCGGTACAAGACAACAACAACAACAACAACAACAACAACAAATATCGAGCCATCCCGTCCCTCCCCTGCCCCGTCGACTGACGGACGCAGAAGAATACTTACACCTCATCTCTGAGTTGAAAGAGAACAGAGAACATGACATGTCACATTAGCACACAGGCCAATCACTAACATCTGCTCTAAGACTTCAAATGATTCTCTCATTACCTCTGGGTGAGTCTGAGTATGACATATGACAATAGGACTACATGAATTCAACAACTAGTCTAATGGAAACAGACACTGAGAAAAGTAGCCCTGTCGCCCCTGAGTTAAACAGCTGTTTTGAGTGTGGTAAAAGTGTTCACATAGGCTGAGTGTGGTACTAGTGTAAACATAGGCTTCATTGACTGACTGAGGTAAACAGCCTAGTGTACACAGGGAATCCTCATGTGGTTGACGGGGTATGCAGACCCCGGTTAGACGCATAGACACGGCTAGTCATGTTTGAGTGTGGTGGAGCAGTTTTGAGTGGAGTACTTACGGCTTCTTCCCCTCCAGGGTGTTCAGATGGGTCTCCAGGGACTCCAGAAGACTCTCGGGTGCCTGCAGAATCCATAAGAGAAGGTTCATGTGACCACAGTGGTAAACAGACACACATTTGACTGCAATAGTGAGAAGCCACATAGTACTGACGTGGTGGAGAGACACCTTCATGAGATGTATTCTAAGTTGGTGTGACCGCCGTGCTCAGAACAGGTGGATCGAAAATGGTTGACGGAAATGTAACAGAACTTCGAAAGAATGAAGCACTGATCCGCACTCCAAAAAGAGACTGAAGGTTTCTTTTTTTGTAGTTTTTATATAATTTAGGGGTCGGTAGACACATGTTTGGGCCTAAGCCTTTGTGTCAGTGTCAACAGGGCTATGTTGTCCATGGAGACACACAGGTCAGGGGAATGTTCAGCTGAACGATGAAGAGACAGAGAACACACACATCAAGTGGTTTCTAGGCTAAACCACTTTAACACACACGCACACACACGCGCACACACACACACACACACACACACACACACACACACACACACACACACACACACACACACACACACACACACACACACACACACACACACACACACACACACACAGTACAGAGTACAGAGTAGAGAACAGGTTCATAGGAGAACAGATGAAAACACTTGATCAAAGAGGCTAAAGGGAGACTGTGAGGAGAGAGGGGAGGGGCCACAGGAGGTCAAACACACAGCAGACACAGAATGGTCACAATGGAACATGAAAAACAATGGCAGTGGAGAAATCCATCAAACATTCATGCTTTCATGTGGCAGCTCAGACCATTCCAGCGTGTGTCCATCCTATGACTGGAGGGACACAATCTCATGCCCGCTGGTGTTAAAACAACATGCCACAGATTCCCAACATGCATTGGGGCAGAACGGAGGCCTGTATCACTGACATGACCGCCACACATGCGGCACCGTCACACACATCCATGGTACGCACGCTTGGTAAGCATGCCTCGATTAAGCGCTCAAAGCTAAATAGGCCAGCTATATAAGTCCCTCTCACACACACTCACACCACTTCCCTCTTTAATCACTCTCATTTCCGTGCTCCATTTCCCTGGTCTACTTCCTAGGAACACGCACTCAAACTCTTGATAGTCGACTTGCAGTAGCGTTGCCTGCAGTCTGAGAGGCCTCTGGGTCATAAAGGACCTGATAAACCCTTATCTTCGCGGTATGATGGCCATAGCCAATTACAGGGCCTGTGTGTCTGTGTGTCTGTGCGTGTGTGTGTGTGTGTGTGTGTGTCTGACCTCTCCACCACAGAGCAGACTGGTGGAGGATTTACTGTCACAGAGCTGCCACCAGAGAGACAGCTCCATCACTTCTGACGTCCAATGTGCCACGCTCAGACACACTGGGGTCCTCGTGGTGGTGCGTAGGCATCCGAAAGACATGCCTGATATGAGAAACCTTAAACAGATTAACTAAGTCATTCTAAATTACTTAGACGGGCAAGGTATTCAGGGAATATTACGGGACCGAACGTCTCAACAAGGTTAACATTGTTGGCAGCAGTGTTCCAGTAATTATTTGGAGCAAATTCAAATTTGAAAATAATGACTATGAATTATTGGCACTGTTTTCTGCATCGACTCAACTGTGATACGCCTACATAATTCAGTTCTGAAAACCAACAAGGGACGTACTGTCAGATACACAAACAGCTCTATGAAGACGTTCAGAGATAGGATACAGTTGTTCAATCTCACAGAGAATAACAGAGAACAAAATGGGTTGTTGGTGGCATCATTCTTCCTCATATGTAATAATATAATATAATAATATATAATGCCATTTAGCTGACGCTTTTATCCAAAGCGACTTACATTGCAGTGAGTGTATACATTTTTCAGTATATATGGTCCCAGCGGGAATCAAACCCACAACCTTAGCGTTGTTAACGCCATGATCTACCAACTGAACCACAGAGGATCCTCATCATGTTTGCTCCACTGCTATAGCCTCTAGCATGGTAGGATTGTCAAGATCAACCTGCAATTAAGGTACCTGTCTAACTCTTGTTCACTATAAAAGATCAGATCAAGAACCGCTGGTTTTTCCAAATGCCAACGCTGTCAGGTAAATCCAGGGATAACAGAGAGATATGAGCTCTGGTGAACTGAGAGGATTGTTTTCTCCTTGCCTCCCATTGAACTTAATTCTAAGATTTTGAGAGTCAAGGTTGTATCTCAGCCTTCAGGTGGTGTCACGGTGATGAATGACTTATTGGACTATTGGACGAAGGATTCATTATAATTTATGGTGGAATGTCACTTGTTCTCTGCCTCCTAAAACACTGGCACTAAGTGACCAATAACTCACTCCAGTGGGTCGGGACCGCCTTGCGAGGGAGTGCCGCAGACTCCCACATATTTACCCAGACAGTCCATCCCTGGCTGTGATCTTTCTCTCCCACGCACATATAATACCATTCATAATACATACAGCATTTTGCAGTGATTTATTCTCAACAACTAAACTATTACTTTAGTCAACTAATGTAGTCATAGAGAGCGGAAGTCTTTCTATATAAGTCAGACACCCCAAAGTCCACACATGTTACCACAAGATAAATGAATAGCACCCTATTGGGGTTAACATACAGTATACCTAGTCAGCGCAGTAAAGGGAGGACTTCCGTTGTGTTCCATAGGGGATTTAGAAAGGTGGAATCTAGCCAAACATCTCTGGACAAGGAGTCCCAACTTCATGCCCCCCCCACAGCCCACCCAAACGAAGCATATCATTCCCATGCTCTTCCCACCACCACGAAGCGCTGCCGTAATATGGCAGTAGGTCGCCCAAACCAGACACAGTTCACTGCCAACAGCCTCCACTGTGCTGCTGCAGAGCCGACCCCTTCAATTGGCTCATTGGCTATTGATCTAATCATGCACCCCTCTGCAGCGTGGCCACGCCCCTCTGCACCAGCCCAGGGCTAAGATAAAGTCACACCACGGTTCTCAACTCTGGTCCTGGAGTACACATACAAGCCAGTGCAGACTTTTGTTCCAGCCCTGCTCTGACACAGCTGTTTCAAATGTGTCTACTTATCATGGTCTTCAGTCTGGACAGCGTATTTTGCTTCTACCTCTTTGTTTTTGGATTTGTTTTCTGTAAAGAGCATGACATGTATGACATGTCAGCTATGTAAATAAAGTTTGATTTGATTTAATTTGGACCATAATGAATTGAATTGAAGCTGGGTTAGAACGAAAGCCAGCACACATCCAATAGCTCTCCTTGCAGGACCAGAGTTAGGAGACCCCTGGTCCACATGCTCTCAGTGCATGCTCTCAGTGCAAGTCATCCACACCACCCTCCTCTGCCACCAGAGGGAATAACTCCTTGTCTTGTCTATAGAGCCTCCACAACACTAGAACCAGATCACATAAAGCTAGCTTCAATTTCCCTTCCCAGGTGATTCTAGATGCTGTTGAAACTCTATAGTAACATTCTGGCGGACAAAGATGCAATCGTCGAGCTAAAAGCATCTGAGATGGTTCAGATCTTCAGATCTTGGCAGCGTAATAGCTCTGGCAAGCGTAGTCACTAGTCCAATCTGTTCCTTCAGTCACATCCAGCTTAAGCAGAGCGTAGTCTGCTGTGGGTGCAGGTCGATACGCTCAAAAGACTCCCCCTCAATGTTGTTCTTTTTTTCTACTTTCGGCTGTTAGCCTGTTAGCTTCCCAAAGCTAGCTATATGCACTACACACTACTCACACTCTCAGCCTGTAAGATCAAGTTGCACTTCTGCAAGTAAGAAGAGAGGGGAGGGGGGGCACAGTAGCTGTCAATCACCAAGGGAGCAGAGCTCATTGGCTGGATGGGTGACAGAATGGATCCATGGGATACGCCTCTTCCAGGATGGAGAAATGAAGCAGATTCCTGTTTGCGTGGGTGTCATTCCGGAACTATAATCCCAGATAGTACAAAAAGACCAGCGATTGGCCAGGGCTTCCAGTCCATACAATGAAGTCATATTAAGATTGGTGGAGACAGAGAGTTTCCAAAGAGTTGTAGGCTATTCTATGCCTCAAAAGACATGCAACATCAAGTTAGAGAGCACCACAACATCGACATGCAATGTTAGTACATACTGGATAAGTAGGAGGAAGGGTATCAGCTGACTGAAGATGGAGGATATGGGGCTTCGGACGTGAACAGGACTTACCTGAGTGAGCTCGGGGATGTCGTTCTTGTCAATTCCCACTGTCTGTAAAAGAAAATGGTGGCTTTTCAATTGAGACTTACTCTAGGCTATTCTATGCTCGTGATCATACAGAAGAAGAGTTAAATATTGAACAAAATAGTCCACGTGTGAGTGTTTTACCTCAGCGATTTTGAAGAACTCAGAGACCCGGGTCATCCGTGTCAGGAATCTCTTGTAGATCTCCAGACCATCTTTGCACTGGCTTCTCTTCATCTTGAAGAACTTCTCTGGAAACAAAGATGATGGAACATCGTTTGAACACTGAGCCTCCTTGTTAATATGATTATCATGCAATAATATATTTACTGTCGCGACAACATGACATGACTCTATAAGCATGCTGTAGAATTCATAGAATCATATTCATTTCCATGTAAATGAATAAACCTGCAATATCCCAACTAAAACACAGAGAAAAGTAAATCAGAAGCATATGACCGTATCATAACGATATAAATAACACTTGCCTAATAGATTGATGATACCGTCGTTGTAGCAGGCGTATAACTTGATCAGGTCTTTGAAGAGCAGGAGGAACGCTGCGTTGATCACCCCATTAGTCAGGTCTTGGGGATGGACCTTTGAGAAAGAGGAGGGTTAAATCACACACAGAACATCTTTGTTTTTTTTGTAGAAGGAAATCAGAGAAGTTTATAGGTTATATTGGTTCAACTTTAAGTTACTGCTTTGTAGACTATGTACCAGGGGAGGCTCCTGGAGGCAGTAATCTAAATTAAATGAGTCCGTCCCACGATTTTTACCTCCAAAGTCGCCTGCTATGTAGTGTATGGGTGTAAGATGATTTTAGTGTTACGAAGCTTTCAGGAGAGACACTCTTGTTCAGGTTAGTTAACAGACAACTTGGGTAACATAACAATGCATGATTAGAGTCACATTGTTGAGATGAGTCTTGGGAGCGTACTCACTTCAAACTCCAGCAGTGCGTCTAGCTGGCTCTGCAGGGTGGGCATGCCTTTTAACAGCTTCTCTACGGACATCGTCCTCATCACCCCGTCAGCCCTGAGACAGACAGACAGGCAGACAGACAGACAGACAGACAGACAGACAGTTAGCACACGGGGATAGAGGAGTGGGGGAGTGGGAGAGAGATCATATAGAACAGCTAGAATAGAATAGAATAGAATAGTACTTAATGTGTCTACTGTGTCTGTCTATAATAGAAATGTGAGGACCACCCTTTAGACCTGTGGCACATTCAGAGTCCATAGGCAGACTTTGTCTTCCTGGACCTCATGATGGAAAACAGCTACCAAGAACAACAGCTACAGTCCTGTATATGTGGTATGTATGTACGTGTTGTCCGTGGGAGGGTTGAGAGCAGAGCAGAAGACATATTCCGGTCGTCACAAACAGCCAAATCAAGTACAATTGAATCCAGTATCCCAGCTAAGGATTACACCTTACAGGCTGTTACGCAACCCTATCTCTGGCAAAGACATCATTATCTACACAGTCACACCTGGCTGTTCGGTATTCCGCCCGGCTGGCACACTCTGCTGCTGTGGGACCTTGTGTCTGTCTGCTAGCCCTAACAGAGATGTCTGGATCAGAGTGTGAATAACGGTTCACTTCTGCATTCTACGTCTGCTTCTGTTCTGTACAGGCACGATCATGGCCAGCCCACTCAGTTTGCTCTCATCCGCCGTCTACAATCTATCCCTGGCCTCGGGATCTGGAATGAGTCACTCCCATCTACTAAGAGGACCCTCGGGACAGGCAGGTGGCTTTAAATACTGCCTGCTGTTGTCTGAGGGATAGGGAGGCTGGGAGGCTGGGAGGCTGGGAGGCAGGGAGGGGGAGGGCAAGAGGTCCAGATATCTCCCACGTTGTACCCTACACTATATACAGTAGAAACGGCTGTAGTTGGAGAGGAAAATAGTTTTGAAAAAAATCAATAAAAAAGACAGTAGGGGAAAATGAAGCAGTTCAGATAGAGAGGTTCTGATTCACAAAGGAAGACGTGATGTTTAGGTTTGGGTATGTTTAGACTCTTCGTCCTGTGTACTACGCTTTTACTGAGAGACGTACCCCTTCTTCACTCTGCCGAAGTCGAAGGCCATCTGTCTGTAAGCGAAGGCCTTCTCGTTGAGATAACGACTGTAGCGTCTGATAAACGTGGACATGTCGTAGCCTGAGGGGGGGAGGGGGGGGGACAGAAACACAAGACAGGCACAATGTCACCCCAATGTCTTTCAACTGACAAGCGTCCCCGTTTACACCGCCATGGGAGCCCATACTCATCACCACGGAGACAGGTTTTTAATCGCCGCGGGTGACAGCTTGACTCACCATCAGAGCAGGTTGGTTAGACACAGGACACAGGGGAGAGACGGCGGCGGGGGGGGGCTACTACTCACCATGGGAACCAGTTTTGTCCAGGAAGTTACTGAGGTTGAAGAGGGTGTTTCTAGAGGCCAGGAACTGGATGAACCTCTGCAGGAGAGAGGATAGACACGAATCAGGTGGTATACATACACACTCTCTCTCTCCTAGGTACTGTAGAAACAAGATACGCTAAGCTCAAAAAAGTCAGCTTCTGAAGTGCAGTTATAATGACGTATACACGCACGCACGCACGCGCGCACACACACACACACACACACACTGTATACTGTACACAAACATATACACACACACACAAGCTCGCTCATACATACTGTAATGGTGCTTTTAAGATCTTTATCTTCAAAGAAATGAGTCAAAAATGAAACAGCAGAGACTTGTTGGATGTTTTTAAGGTATTTCAAAGGATTTGTTTGGTATTACAAACACACACGGTACGACTGCAATGAAGAGGAAGCAGGACGTATTTAAGAAGTGTGACATCATCGTCAGTCTGCAGTTTAGGTGATTATGAAGAGGCGGCATTCAAAAACTAGAGCGACACCGTGGGTGTGAATGAGAATGCTGCTGAAATACAGAGTTGAGACATCCAGTAGACTAACACACACCTCACAACCACTAAAAGCTTTCTGCACAACAGGAAACAGCATTCTCTCTCTCTCCCTCGCTCGCTCGCTTTCTCTCTCTCACACACCCGCACGCACGGCACACAGACACACACGCACGTGCACACACACACACACACGCACACGCGCACACACGCACACACTCAGACAAACAAATGTTCATTTATACCCATTTAAAAGCTCTTATTTCAGAAGTCCACACCCAGTTTAATTAGGAGGGATGAGAGAGCCTCCCTTGAGGATGATAGTTTCGTTCCCCTCGTCCCTCCTACACGCTGTTCACACTACACCCCTCCCCCCCTTCCTCCCCCTTCCTCCAACAGTCTCTCACCAGCAGCCTCACAGCAGACGCTGAGCTAATCCCTACACACCTGCCTCTACACACACACAGGGATCTAGGGAAATACATGGAGAGGGGCTGTAATTCACCAGCCAAACAAACACACACACACACACACACACACACACATACGCATGCATGCACACACGTGCGCATGCACGCACACACGCACGCACGCACACACGCGCACACACACACACACACACACACACACACACACACACTCACTCAGCCCCTACTGGGTTGAGATTAGTAGAGGAAGGAGGCGTCAATGAAGAGACCTCATCAGACGGCCGCAGCAGCCCTGGGTTACCAATGGCAACATAAGTCCCGATGTCCTCTCCCATTGATTCCTACTGTAAAGACGGAATGGGATTTGATTATCTGCTTATCACTGCATCTCTCTCTCTGTCGCTGTGGCTCTGCTCCACACAGCCTATCTGCTCTGTGTGATCTCTCTGCATCTGCCTCTTCTCTCTCTCTCTCTCTCCCTCTGCCCTCTCTCTCTCTCTCTCTCTCTCTGCTCTCTCTCTCTGCCCTCTCTCTCTCTCTGCTCTCTCTCTCTGCCCTCTCTCTCTCTCTCTCTCTCCCTCTCTACTCTCTCTCTCTCTCTTTCTCTGCTCTCTCTCTCTCTCTCTCTCTCTGCCCTCTCTCTCTCTGCTCTCTCTCCTCTCTCTCTCTCTCTCTCTCTCTGCCCCCCCTCTCTCTCTCTCTCTCTCTCTCTCTCTCTCTCTGCCCCCCCTCTCTCTCTCTCTCTCTCTCTGCCCCCCCTCTCTCTCTCTCTCTGCCCCCTCTCTCTCTCTGCCCTCTCTCTCTCTGCCCCCTCTCTCTCTCTCTCTCTCTCTCTGCCCTCTCTATCTCCTTCTCTCTCTGACATCTGTTTCTCCTCCCTCCATTGTGTCCATGTGGCCGTGTAGCAGCTCTCCAGGATGTAACAGTCAGTCAGTCATGTAACAGAGTGTTTAGACAGTGGGAAGGGAACATCTGCTTATCTGTACCAGTGTTGATGCCGGTTGACCTCAGTGACCCCCCATAAAAGAGGATGGAGAATGAATCAATGACTGGGTGAAAGAAGGAATCAAAGCGTGTATTTACATATGTATTTACCAAACCATATGTATTTACATGTATACTGTAAATGTACTGTCATTTACTGTCATTTATTGTGTACCATACGTATAATGGGTATCATTTGTGTCTCCTATAGCTCTCTGACTGAGCTATCGTCGTCAGATACATCCTAATCCACTCCCAAAACAACCAGACTCATCCCCCTTGAACCATAATCAGCCCCCTAGAGAGCTCTCCGTGAACAAAGACAGACCACAGCAGGTCCGATGATGCTAAGTCGTAAACTGACCCCTACAAAAGCCATTCCCGTCCCGGCTACCCCCTGATGACCACACCGCAGGCCTCATGGGACCTGTAGTCCTAGGGTGCTTATCCTGTAGTCCTAGTGTCCTAGACTCACCTCATTTCCTTGCACCATCATGTGGTGTGTGGTGACCAGGGCCTTGAAGACCACCACCCAGCTGGCGTTGCCCGCCCGCTCAAACAGTGTGTCGGCCATGGAGGGGATGTTGACGTTGGACTCCTGCGTGGCCTGGACCAGGTCTGGGGGGAGACGGGGGGGGGGGGGGGGATTAAGGTTATCAGTCTACGTAACACAAACGTTTGGGAATGGCATCCTCGACTCAATCTTACAAGGTGCAGGGTTAAAGGGTTCAAATCATATCATATCAAATTTGAATGGTCGTATACACAATGTACACTATACAATGTAATGAAATGTTTCAGGGTAAGCAACTCCTCAACAATGCAACAATCAAACAATAACAATTCACAGTGCAATATCATCACAATAAAAAAAGCTCTATTGGATCAAAACATGCCTGAGCTGTGACATGGGTGTTTGAACATTACAGTTCACACATTAGAACAGAGTGCCTAACGGGTGCTTTCGTTAAACAGCAGCGGAGGCTGATGGAGGTAGAAATCAGAGGCTGGGCTCATTGTAATGCATGGAGCGTGCATTCCGTTCCATGAATCCTCCGATTTCTACCTCTGTCAGCCTCCGCTGTTATACAGGTACTGTTCTGATTGACTGTCCTTGTCACGTCAACCATGAAGGTCATTTGAGCGAGACACAACCAAGCAAGCCTATTGTGACGGTGTCTGAACTGAATGACATTGACTGGCCCTCCTCATCGGTGTCCTTTCTGTCCCTGCTCACACTGGCACAGACACAGTACAGAGCTGAGGACGGAGGAGAGGAGAGGAGAGGAGGAGGAGAGGAGGAGGAGAGGAGAGGAAGAGAGAGTGGAATTTTCCCTTCAGTGAGAAGCAGCACTCAGAGCAGGCAGACACACCCACCCAACCCACCCACCCACGCCGCACACACACCACACACACACACACTGACAGATGCCATCTTCCGAGGAGACAGACAGACAGAGAGAGAGGGGAATCTCAAGCTGTTCTGTCTCTCTTGCTCATACACAATAAATCAGCTCTGGTGAGAGTATTTACCGCAGTACAGGACCTCTCCTCAGCCTGTGACAGCTCTCTAATAGAGAATGTGTGATTTATGAGATAAAGCAGACAGAGAGAGAGAGAGAGAAAGAGAGAAAGAGAGACAAGGGAGACGGAGAGAGACAGAGAGAGGCAGAGACTCTTTACTCTATGTATGAATAGTTGTCATTCTAATAGCCTTTATTCAGCAAAGCGGGGAACAGGGAACAAGATGAGAGAAAATCTCTATCATGTCACTGGGAGAAGTCAGTCCTGGTGCTGTATAATACATCTCTTGTCACTGTGCTGCCAAGACACAGAACCAGCTAAAGAGATTGATATCGAATTGTTCTCTCCAACTTTATACAGCTGTAATTATCAATACATCCCCGTCAAATAGCATTCATCATTTGATTTGACTTGTAATACGATCTTCCTCCAGCCAATGGAGATTTAGGAGACGAATGAAGTTGAACAGGGAGAGGAAAACACATTTGTGTAGAACATAAAGAGCCAGAGGGGGAGGGAGGGAGGGAGGGAGGGAGGGAGGGACGGAGGGAGGGACGGAGGGAGGGAGGGAGGCAGGGATGGAGGGATGAATAAAGAGGAGAGGGAGGGTCCCAAGGTCAAGGTGTTATGACAGATGTGTTAAATATAGTAGGCTGCTGTTGCATGTCTCCACCCTCTTTCATCATGTTATTGTCATGCAGCAATGATTCCTGTCCCCTCCAGTGAGGTAGGGGAGATGGTGTCAAAATAGGGTCACATTCCATGGGCACACACACACACACACACACACACACACACACACGCGCGCGCGCGCGCACGCAGGCATGCACACATGCGGCTCTCATGCACACACACACAGTCACACACACGCAAGCACACACACGCACACAAGCACACACACACACACGCACACACACACAGTCACACAAAGACATACACACGCACGCACACACATACACACACACACACACACACACACACACACACACACACACACACACACACACACACACACACACACACACACACAGAACACACACACACACACACACACACACACACACAGAACACACACACACACACACACAGTGTGAAAGATAATCCCTGAGGGAATGATGATTCAGCAGCGTGGCCTCTACTTCCCCCGCTTGTCGTCTCTTCTCTGTCATCTCTCTCTCTCTCTCTCTCTCTCCCTCTCTCCCTCTCTCCCTCTTTTCTTTCAAACATCAACATATTGCACTGACATACACATGGGCACACAGGCACGCAAACACATGACAAAACAAACAGGCACACAAATAAAAACAGATACTCACACACCCAACCTACACACAACAGACAATAACACACAGACACAGACAGAGAGACACACACACACACACACACACACACACACACACACACACACACACACACACACACACACACACACAGACAGACAGACAGACAGACAGACAGACAGACAGACAGACAGACAGACAGACAGACAGACAGACACACACACACACACACACACACACACACACACACACACACACACACACACACACCCATCCACCCACCCACCCGTACATCATTACACTGATGCTAATCTAGACCCCTGACTGCTGGATACTAATCACTTTAGCCTTAGCCGCTAATCTCAGCCCCTTGTTAAACCCACCCAGCTGCCTCCCTCACAGGTGAGGTCTGAGTGCAGCGCAGCAAAGAGCAACACATCCACACCAGGGGGAGGCTGGCGGAGGTAGACATCGGGAGGCTGGCGGAGGTAGACATCGGGAGGACGGCGCTCATGGTAATGAGGAATGAAATGAGGAATGGCATCAGTCAGAAGTGATGGTTTGATCCCATTCCTCATTCCGTTTCCATGCGTTACAATGAGCCCCGTCCTCCCATTTCTACCTCCGCCAGCCTCCCCTGATCCACACATGACTGTTTACGGAGGGCTTCTCTCTCTCACACACAGGACTCTACCACAGTCACGCTGCAGTGCACACCACAGTCATAATAATAGTAATAATAATAATAATAATAATAACAATAATCTATCTACATTCGGTTGTATAAACAGATAAGCTGGAGAGGGAAGGCAGGATGGGAGAGAGAGAGAGAGAGAGAGAGAGAGAGAGAGAGAGGGAAAGAGTGGGTGGGAGAGAGACCTGCGGAGAAGCAAACGAGAGCGAGAGAGAGGGTTGCAAGAAAGATGAAAGAGAGTAGAGGAGTCGAGAGAGAGAGAGAGAGGGCGAGAGGGAGGGAGGGATAATGAGAGAGAGAGAGAGAGAGAGAGAAAGAGAGAGAGGTGACTCAGTGTTGTACAGTAGGTGTAGGTGTCTCCTGATTGAGATGCTGAGCAGCAACAGCAACAGCAGCAGCAGCAGCAGTACGAACTCCCAGCACACAGCAGCCCTGACTCACTGTCCCAGCTCATCCCTCCCATCTCTGCATTATTCATACTGGGGGAGGAAGGGGGGGGGGGGGGGGGTGAGGGAGGGGAGGGGGTGGCAGAGAGAGAGAGGCGGGGAGGGAGGGAAGTATGGAGGGAGGGAGAGAGAGAGAGAGAGAGAGAGCAACATCATTAAAGGTGATGATTGGCCTTGGAAGGTGAGTAATGGCACCCCTGACATGAGAGAGAGAGAGAGAGAGAGAGAGAGGGGGGGAGAGAGAGGGAGAGAGAGAGAGAGGGGGGGACCACCGTAAAGGAGGGAAGGCTGTGACAGGACACAGTGGAAGCAGGAGTAATGGCAGCCTCAGTGAGCCTAGGCTGGTGGGCAGCATTGGCAGTGATTCCCCTAATAGTCCCATCCCCATCCCCAACTGACTGCGTCCCCCCCCCCCACCCCCCCCTCCCCCGTCATTCTGCAGCAGCCAACACATCACTACAATACACACCAAACACACTCGAATACACACCTCATGTACTGTACACACAGGATACAGGACACTTGCACCCTCGGGACACACACAAACACACACACACTCACATCCTGCCACAGGCACGCACGTGGAAGCAGACTAGGTTTTGAGCTTGGGCTTTTCTGCAGAGCTTAACAACCATTTAGCCCACTGAGCTAAAGACTAGCCGATGCGTTTTCATGTCTTAGGCATCCTGAGAGTGTCCTGTATTACGGCAAGCTATTTCTACTGTACACGTGGCGTGCGCACATGCACGCACGCACACACACACACACACACACGCACGCACGCACACACACACACACACACGCACACACACACACACACTCTCTGCTCTATTTATACTGCCACACCACCTGAGGCATCATCGCCCAGCAGAGCGTGCTGAAGAAGAGCATCATGGGATGGCTCTGACATCATCGCATCCTCTTGTTCGTGTGTGTGTGTGTGCGTGCGTGCGTGTGTACGTGTGTGTGTGCACGTGTGTGTGTGTGTGTGCATGTGTGTGAGTGTTCATGTGTGTGTGAACGCACAAAGGGAGGAGGGGAGGGGGGAGTCATCGACGAACAGAGAGAAACCTGTCAGCCATAAACAACAGATATTAATATTCGGCCTCCGATGCATTTGTCATCACACAGTGCAGCAGAGCTCCCGGTATTCTGACAAAGAGAAAAAAGAGAGAAAAGATGAGTGGAAAATCACAATCCTACAGTCTAAACACTCTGTCACTCTGCGTGACTAGACTCTGAACATCAACACCCACACAGAGACAACCAGCAGTACAGCATGCCACTAGCTTAGGGCTGTACACCCTAATGCTCGCTGATACTAAGATGAACACACTTTTGTGTGTTGGTTTTAGATGTTTCCTAATCTTCCCAAGCTTCTCTGTAGCACGGTGACGATGAGTGTCTATATGCTCAGACAACATGACAGTTCTGTTGACGTATTGTAATCCACTGGTTGGAGAACGTACTGCTTGTGCTAAGCTAGGCTAGGCTAGGCTAGGCTACTGTATGTGATTCCTGAGTAGATCCAC